>NC_038255.2:9775126-10062161 GCF_000004515.6 Glycine max
ACTTTTGCCCCAGTTGCTAGACTTGAGTCCATCAGATTATTACTTGGTGTAGCTTGCATCCTCAAATTCAAGTTGTACCAGATGGATGTGAAGAGCGCATTTCTGAATGGATACCTGAATGAAGAAGTCTATGTGGAGCAGCCAAAGGGATTTGTAGACCCGACTCATCCAGATCATGTATACAGGCTCAAGAAGGCTCTCTATGGATTGAAGCAAGCTCCAAGAGCTTGGTATGAAAGGCTAACAGAGTTCCTTACTCAGCAAGGGTATAGGAAGGGAGGAATTGACAAGACTCTCTTTGTCAAGCAAGATGCTGAAAACTTGATGATAGCACAGATATATGTTGATGACATTGTGTTTGGAGGGATGTCGAATGAGATGCTTCGACATTTTGTCCAACAGATGCAATCTGAATTTGAGATGAGTCTTGTTGAAGAGCTGACTTATTTTCTGGGACTCCAAGTGAAGCAGATGGAAGACTCCATATTCCTCTCACAAAGCAAGTATGCAAAGAACATTGTCAAGAAGTTTGGGATGGAGAATGCCAGCCATAAAAGAACACCTGCACCTACTCACTTGAAGCTGTCAAAGGATGAAGCTGGCACCAGTGTTGATCAAAGTCTGTACAGAAGCATGATTGGGAGCTTACTATATTTAACAGCTAGCAGACCCGACATCACCTATGCAGTAGGTGTTTGTGCAAGATATCAAGCCAATCCTAAGATAAGTCACTTGACTCAAGTAAAGAGATTTCTGAAATATGTAAATGGCACCAGTGACTATGGGATTATGTACTGTCATTGTTCAGATTCAATGCTGGTTGGGTATTGTGATGCTGATTGGGCTGGAAGTGCAGATGACAGAAAAAGCACTTCTGGTGGATGTTTCTATTTGGGAAACAATCTTATTTCATGGTTCAGCAAGAAGCAAAACTGCGTGTCCCTATCTACTGCTGAAGCAGAGTATATTGCAGCAGGAAGCAGCTGTTCACAACTAGTTTGGATGAAGCAGATGCTCAAGGAGTACAATGTCGAACAAGATGTCATGACATTGTACTGTGACAACTTGAGTGCTATTAATATTTCTAAAAATCCTGTTCAACACAGCAGAACCAAGCACATTGACATTAGACATCACTATATTAGAGATCTTGTTGATGATAAGTTATCACACTGGAGCATGTGACACTGAGGAACAAATAGCAGATATTTCACAAAGGCATTGGCATTGGGGGGGGGGGGGAAGAAAAACAAACAAAACAACAAACACACCACCCCCCCCCAAATCAGTTTGAAAAACTGAGGGGCAAGCTGGGCATTTGTCTGCTAGAGGATTTATAGCAATTACTTTTATCTGAATGTGCTCAAACGTTAATAGCACATTCACTACTGGGCCAAAACAGATTCGACCGTTGCTTCACACGCCCTTCTACATTCCTCATTCAAATTTATATTTTCGTGGCATTCTCGTTTTCATCAGCATTCCCCAGCACCTCTCAGATTTTCACGAAACCATTTCAAAAGCTCTGCTTCTCCATGGCTACCTCACCGAAAGATACTTCATCTCCTGGTTCACCCTATGTACCATCATCTCCATCATCCACCAAAGCACCATCAAACCAGGAACAACCTGAATTCCATATCCAACCCATACAAATGATTCCTGGTCAAGCCCCTGTTCCTGAGAAACTGGTTCCCAAAAGACAACAGGGAGTGAAGATTTCTGAAAACCCTAGCCTTGCAACAAGTCCTAGGGAAGTAGACCCGGAGATGGATAAGAAGATCCGCAGTATTGTGAGTAGCATTCTGAAAAAAGCTTCTGTCCCTGATGCTGATGAAGATGTTCCAACATCCTCCACCCCAAATGATTATGTCCCTGATGCACCACTGGACAACATTTCATTCCACTCCGTTGGCAATGTTGAAAGGTGGAAATTTGTATATCAACGCAGACTTGCTGTTGAAAGAGAACTGGGAAGAGATGCCTTGGATTGCAAGGAGATCATGGACCTCATCAAGGCTGCTGGACTGCTGAAAACTGTCACCAAGTTGGGAGATTGCTATGAAAGTCTAGTCAGGGAATTCATTGTCAACATTCCCTCTGACATAACAAACAGAAAGAGTGATGATTATCAAAAAGTGTTTGTCAGAGGAAAATGTGTTAGATTCTCCCCTGCTGTAATCAACAAATACCTGGGCAGACCAACTGAAGGAGTGGTGGATATTGCTGTTTCTGAGCATCAAATTGCCAAGGAAATCACTGCCAAACAAGTCCAGCATTGGCCAAAGAAAGGGAAGCTTTCTGCAGGGAAGCTAAGTGTGAAGTATGCAATCCTGCATAGGATTGGCGCTGCAAACTGGGTACCCACCAATCATACTTCCACTGTTGCCACAGGTTTGGGTAAATTTCTGTATGCTGTTGGAACCAAGTCCAAATTTAATTTTGGAAACTATATTTTTGACCAAACTGTTAAGCATTCAGAATCTTTTGCTATCAAATTACCCATTGCCTTCCCAACTGTATTGTGTGGCATTATGTTGAGTCAACATCCCAATATTTTAAACAACATTGACTCTGTGATGAAGAGAGAATCGGCTCTGTCCCTGCATTACAAACTGTTTGAGGGGACACATGTCCCAGACATTGTCTCGACATCAGGGAAAGCTGCTGCTTCAGGTGCTGTGTCCAAGGATGCTTTGATTGCTGAACTCAAGGACACATGCAAGATGCTGGAAGCAACCATCAAAGCCACCACAGAGAAGAAAATGGAGCTGGAACGCCTGATCAAAAGACTCTCAGACAGTGGCATTGATGATGGTGAAGCAGCTGAGGAAGAAGAAGAAGCCGCTGAGGAAGATGCAGCAGAGGATACAGAATCCGATGATGATGATTCTGAAGCCACCCCATGACCATCAGACCTTTATTTTTGCTTTTACTTTTACTAGTTATTGGTCTGTAATATTTGCACATTAATTTCATGCATTCTACTTTTGTCAAATTCTGTCTAAAAAGGAGGAGTAATTATTATGCATGATTTATGATTTTGAGTAGTAGGATACTATGTATGCAATAGTAGTATTATGCATGATTCATGATGTTGAGGGGGAGTTGTATGTATATGATTTTGAGGGGGAGATTGCTGCTGCTGATGATGACTGATGTCACATGAGATGTCTTGACATCCTGGAAAAGACTAGTAGCTGATAGAAGATGCTGCAGTAAGAGCATGGAGACAGGGGGAGCAGAAAGCTGATGTCACGTGAGATGTCTTGACATCCTGGAAACGACTTGCAACTTGCAGAATTTTGCTGTCGCCACTACAGATACCGCTGTGCTTGATTACTCTGATAATGGAAGTTGCTGATCCCACTTGCATAACTGCTCGTACCTGTTCAGGAAGTGTCTAAGTATGTTTTAGACAAAATTTGCCAAAGGGGGAGATTGTTAGTGCTTAGCTTTACTGAGCTTTAAAAGATTGGCTAAAATTTTGTTAAAACATAAGCACTTAGACAATGAAGGAAAGCTGGAGTTGCTGCACATGATGTCCAACGTTATGTCAAGGAATCAGATTGGGCTGCACAATGCACAAGGCAAGATAAAATGTCAAATGAAGAATTGAAGCTGCAGGATCCACGATGTCGGATACGATGTCCAGGACATCTTGCCCGAAAATACTGGACACATAAATCTGTTATATCTTTAACAGATTAATGTGCAGTTAGCAACAGATTTGGCGATCTATCTTTAGGAACGAATTAAAAGATAATTAAAGTTCGAATTACAAACTTGAATAGTTCGTTCAGGGATTAAAGATTAAAGATAAAAAACTAAAAGATCAAGCTTTACCTCTTAGATCTTTAAGTGCAGATTTTCAGGAAAATGATAGATCTCATCCAGCGCAAGTTGTTGCAGCCCAGATACGCACACTGCTATATAAACATGAAGGCTGCACGAGTTCTGTACCAAGTCCGGGATTGAAGAGTTATTTTGTGAGTTTTGGGACTTGAGTGTTTTGTGAGCCACCTTGATGTTACCCTAACATCAAGTGTTGGACCTGAGTGTGTAGAGTTGATCTCTATTGTTCAGAGAGCAATCTCTGGTGTGTATTTGATTTAATTGTAAACACGGGAGAGTGATTGAGAGGGAGTGAGAGGGGTTCTCATATCTAAGAGTGGCTCTTAGGTAGAGGTTGCACGGGTAGTGGTTAGGTGAGAAGGTTGTAAACAGTGGCTGTTAGATCTTCGAACTAACACTATTTTAGTGGATTTCCTCCCTGGCTTGGTAGCCCCCAGATGTAGGTGACGTTGCACCGAACTGGGTTAACAATTCTCTTGTGTTATTTACTTGTTTAATCTGTTCATACGGTCATATACAATCTGCATGTTCTAAAACGCGATGTCGTGACATCCTGTACGACATCTGTCCCCAGTATCAGAATTTCAATAGTGACTCCCTTTTGGCTCATTTTACTTTAAAAGAATTTAGAATAGCCCTCTTTAGATGCACTCAGATAAATCTCTAGGGCTTGGTGGTTTAAACCCAACCTTTTACAAGACATTCTAGCACCTTTTTGGTGAACAATTTTTTCAACATTACTAGGATGGAAAATGGAGTTTCCCCCCCCCCCCCCCCCGAAATATCTAACCCTTCCACCATGAAAGATTTTCGTCCAATTTCTATATGCATTGTCCTTTATAAAATCATCTCAAAAGTCCTAAAGCATATCCTTCCCAGATGTATTTCACCTAAGTGATCAAATTTTGTTGAAGACCGTTCTATCCTAGACAATGTTCTCCTAGCTTATGAAATTATTCACCACGAGATGTAAGAAAAAGGGAAACAAGGGGAAGTTGATCTCAAAATTGACATTAGCAAGGTCCTATCTACTAAGTATTATGAGAAAACCGGCCTTCCATGAAAAAATGGATTGGTTGGATGAGTCTTTGCCTTCAAACTATCCAATATTCTATTCTCATCAATTCTGACTCTATAGGGAAAATTCAACCAGGGATAAGCTTAAGACAGGGTGACCCACTATCACCTTATCTTTTCAATCTATGCACATAAGGACTTTCTTCACTACTTAAAACACATGAAAGGAGGGGATATATCCATGGAGTGAAAATTGAAATATAGTCAATTACACTAGAAGGGTGTTGAATAATGTGTTAATCATAGATAATAAATTTTCGTAAATAATGACTTTTATCATCAATTTAAAAAGATAGATACAATAGTGTCGCCCACTGAATAAAAAAAACAAGTTTTGATGAAAAAACAAGGTTTAATAATCCAGTAATGATAAAATAAGATTTTCACCAAGGTTTTCCCAGTAAACACTTGGTGAGCAACTATGTCAAGATAAGTTTAAAAGAATACTCAATAAAATAATTTAAAAGAGCATAGAAACACTTGATTTATACTACTTCACTCAAATATAATTATGTTCAGTTCTCCTTTACAATTGCGTAAAGGATTCTACTAATTAAAGCTTTGATTAAACACAAGTATTTTGTCCTACCACTCCTAGCTATACAAGTATTCTCTATGCCACTCCTAAGACACCCTTATACTCCCCTTGAATCTAAGAGCACCCAAGTATTGTTTAACACTAAGCCACTCTTGGCTTTCACAAATAAAAGTTTGAATGAATACTATGATTCAACAACACTCAAAGAGTGGATGAACATTTAAGCTCAAATACAAATAATTTTGCTGAGCAAATGATGAAAAATATTAAATGTTGAGTATATCATCCATTAATTTAACAGAGTTTTGCTTTAGAGAACTTGTGCTCATTTTTCACTTGATTATTTTCGATGATGTTTCTTAAGCAAGAGTCGCCTTTTATAGACTTCAGTGAAGAATCCATTATAGGATCAATGTTGAGCCTTGATATGACCATTGTCTCACAACTGGAGGCAAAAAAACATGGCACACTTTGAATGGCAATTATAGGAATAAAGAACAGACAATTCCATGTGCTCTTCTTCCACGATGAAAGTGACCCTTGAGGAATATTCTACAAATACCTTTTATTCTCTTCTAAATACCTTTTATTCTCTTCTATTTTGTCCCTTCCTTAAATTTCAAATGTTAGCAATTCAAATAAAGAGAGGCAAAACTAACATTTAAAAAGCAAGAATGTGCACTTCTTTTTGTGGTTAACATTGTCATTTAGTACCTTGTTTGATGTCACTTATGAGGTTATAAAATAAGTGTATATAAGTGATATTAAGTTCAATGGGCGTAAGTAAGAAAAACACAATGTATAAACATTGGTTTCCATAATAAGTGGACGCATTGGATGCGTTGATTTGACAACGTGTTGGATGTTGATTATCTTAACTATTTTTCACTTAAGAGTGGATACATACATACTAGAGCTATAGATGTGAATATAATGAAAATAAAGTTTTTTTTATGAAGTAGGTCTTGTTCACTTAACAACAACATATTAGTTCAACAACAATTTATACTTTTGTAAGCATCAAAATCAAAGATATGATAGGTCGTCCAGTGGTTAATGGATTATCTAGACCTAACAATATCCCTTTTTTTATGATGACAAATAGTATAAATTTTGACTATCATAAAACATAATCAAGATAAAAAGGAAATAGTAAGGCCTGATTATGAGTTATGTAAGAGTGCAGGTATATATGTAAAGCATGTATAAACTCCCCCTGAGTTTTACAACTTTAATGCATGATGATGAGATGAGAATGAAGACTGATTAGGCAAAAAAACACACACACACACACACACAACAACAACAAAATAAACAATTCATACTAGAATTCTCCAAAGACCACATTTTCATTAATAAGGAAAAACAAAGAGAATATGATAGGACATCATAGTCACACTTGAACTTGAGGTAATGGTGGAGATGTTTGTTCAACGAAGCTAGGAATAGAGGACGAGAGGGATGGTTCAATGGCAGGTGGTGGTGGTTGGACGATAGTAAGGGCAACAATAGGAGGTGTAGGAGCAACATCAACGCCTAACATAGACATCTAAGCTTGTTACAAGTTCTATAGTAGTACAACACTAAGGTTGGAAAACTGTATTGCAATGGCATAGGAGGAGCATAGTTAAGTAGAGTAGGACCTAAGTTGGTTGAGTAGACAATCACAACATCAGGTGCACCCTTGTCTTTGGAGGGAGCTTCTTTTGAGGTCTCAAACTACTTGGACGTGGGTTCTTTTGGTTGAATGAGGGCCTCATCAGCTTGAGCAACTTTGAATGCGGTTGGGGTCTAGTCCATGTCACCAGTGTTAGTGAGATCAATAATGATCTCATTAATAATGTTGTCATCCAAGGACTTGGCAGCAACCTCAGCCTGTGCTTTAATAGATTGCTCCTTATCAGCATGTGCAAAAGCAAGCTCTTATTCCATATTTGTAAGTTCTGCCTTCTGGGCATCATGGAGCTTAGTCACATGATCTATGAAGTCTTGTTCATCTATTATGGTGAGATTATAAGTGGTTTCATGAAAGATGGTTGGCAGGTTCTTCAACTTGTTGATGAAAGCATAGTTGTCGACATCCTTAGTGAAACACACACAAGCATCATCAAAGTGATACATCTTGACTAGACACAACACTTGGACAAAGTCATGCTGATCAACATTTTCACTTCCATCATATCCAGAAGCTGAAGTTTTAAGCGTGTCATTACATATAATCAGACTCTAAAAGGTTTTTGCATCAAATGCATCTAGATTCTGGATAAGCTTCTTTCCACTAAAAAGAGATATGCAGCTCCCAGAAATGTTGACCACTTTAACCTTCATATGCCTACTGGGCATTTCAACAATGCGATAAAGTTTAAAACCCTTCTTTTTTTGTTTCATCATAGATGTATAAATGAAGGCACACTGTATCCACTACAATCTGGATATCAGTGGCCTTGGAGATGTGTAACCTAGGTGGATAAGCAATGGTCTGGTTGTGTGCATACATCTAAGCATGTAGTCCACCCAACATGTAGTACTCAGATTGGATGAGAGCAAGATCAGGTGGATAAATATGTAGTAGTTTGTTATTGTGGCGTCCCTAAATAATGACTGGTTTAATAGTAATAAATTAAATAGCAGAAACCATCGGAATTTTTTTTTCTTTTCTCTCTCTTTTTTTTAACTGTTATTCATTTCACGGTAATTAAATTTAGAAGGAAAATTATCACTATAGAGTCCTAAATGGCCAGTTCACAACTCTATTCGGATTCATTTCTTTCTGATCACTCATAACCTCTAAACTATTTTGCTCTTTCAAAAATATACCAGCCATCATTTTAGGTCGTCACGTGAGAAATAATAAGATGCGGTCGGTAAACTCTTTTCAATTAAAATTTGTTAACATTTCTTTTTCAAATAACAAGATAAAACATAATTGTTTTTATCATCTAAAACTTTCCAAAATATGGGAGTTTGCAAAATAGCACAATGACATCCAGAGCAAAGGTAACAACTGTGGTGGCTTCAGCCACAATATATACAATCATCAAAATTTCTATACAATAGGTCTACCCACCCAAAAATCAAAAGAGTAAACCTAGCAGTCTGAACTAGATACACCCACCCACAAAAAGTATGTACGCCTAGTCTAAGGAGCCGTCTGCTATGATGAAGAGTCGTCACTATTCGCTGTCCCTCCAGGGCCACTCTCCTCTGTAGAGTCTGCCTCAGATACTGACATAATATCCTTAGGAGAATCAACATCAGGGAGTGGGTCCTCATCATCCTTTGGGAAGTCAGGGGCATCCACAGTAGGTTCAGGAGGTAACTCCTCTGGGTCCTCTTCAAGATCCTCTTCAGAGGATGACACCTCTATCACTTGAACCGGCTCAACTAGTCGATATGGAGTAGGTATAGGTAGTATCCACTCCACAGGCTGCTGAAGTATGCGTGCGGGTTGCTCCGGATGTACTAGTGAAGTAGCAGTGAGTCGAATTGTGCCACGGAATCGGCACCTCTCATTGCCTTCGAGGGTCTCCCAAACGCCCTCTAGGCACTCCATCACAACGTGATCATGAATCAACTGCACTGCCATTGCGATCTACAAGAGATGAAAGAAAGAGGGTAGACTTTTTCACAAGAAATCTAACTACACAGGTAACCATACAATGCGTCCCATAACGGCTACGCATAGTCAAAATGTCTTTTTCAAGGGATTTCCTCTCTGGTAATCGATTACCAAAGTATGTAATCGATTACAAGTGCCCAAAAATGAATTACACAGCCTTTGCACAGTGGAATCTAAAAGTTATATTGTGTAATCGATTACACATAAATGGTAATCGATTACCAGTAGTAGGTAGCACTATGTAATCTATTACATACAACTGGTAATCGATTACCAGTGCCCTATCATACTGTGTAATCGATTACCCACAATTGGTAATCGATTACCAGAAGCTACTTAACATCCTGTCTCCATTTTTAAACCCTGTAATCGATTACCCACGAATGGTAATCGATTACCAGAGGGTAATATTCAGATAACACCCAAGATAAATAGCTGGCCAGCCGCCACACAAGCCTCCTTGCTTCGCGGACTTTGTTCTTTTATTGGTTGACTGCCAGGAGCTCGCCTGCTTAGGTACGTCACAGGTTCTCACTGACTGACTATGCCCGGGTTGGGTCAGGATTAGCCAAGCTTGGTTTTGGGCAGTAGCACCCCCACCTGACGTCCCCAAGGTCTCCTGACCCTCGCGACATATCTCTAGGTACCACTCTATGGTCAACAAACAAAAGTAGGAAGACTGACTCTTCCATGCTTTCTCACATCAAGCTTATTGGATTATGGGGCACCCATCATATGTGGTACTAGGTGGCAATCGGGCGATGGTGCAAATCAACTCTCCCATTTCCACAAGTCAGGCATAAGCACACCATCCCCAGTTGCCCACCTTTAAATTGAGCTCACGCACTCCTACGTAGCCCTTATCCTCGTTCCTCTCAGCACCGGGTCCCCATCAACCCCTCCAAGCTTTCACAATATCCAAACCATTCAATTTCATTTATCATGAAACTACCCTAAACCAAGAAAAACAGAGTGGAGGCAGAAAACTCTGCACAAAACTCATTTAAATTCCACAGTTTTTCCTACTCACATACCCCAGTAACATTCTCTTCGTTCCGATTCGTTAACCATTGGATCGCCTTGAAAATTTAACTGAGGGTTCCTAATATAGAAATCTAAGTTTTGACCGTTGGGATCTGCTAGAAAATATCTAGAACACGAGATGTACTACCTTTCCCGTGACTAGCACTGCATAACCATTTTTCTGCATAATTGGCAAAATTTACTGCACAATTTGACAACTTTTGCTGCATAATTTGGCAGATTTCGAATTCTAGCTTGCTTGTATCCAATTTCACTCAAATTGGATCCTACAAGTCCTAAATCATGTATAAATCATGTTCAAACCAAAAACAAACTTCAAACCAAGGTAAAGCAAAATATAGGTATCCAAAACCCACCAATTTAGTGAATTCTCAAGGTTTGAAAGGTGAAAATGAACATTGGGTAATTTTGGGGTAAACTCTCATCTTCATCAAGTCTATAACATTGATTTAGACTTGCTCAAACTGGTTTTAAGGTGAAATCTCCACCTATTCAAAATTTGACCTCTCAACACCCAATTTACCCTAGAAATGGTTCTTTTCTTTCACATTTGTCACTCATTTTTCTTATTTACTCTGCCCAAACTTTCCTACAAGTCCTAATTGACATTATAAACTAGAATCAACTCACTTTAGACTCCAATTTCCACTAACCCCAAATTTGGCTTTTCTAACCCTCAAAATCTCACACTTTTCCACTTCCAACACTACCATTCTCACATTTAACTCTAAGTTAACTCTCCCCACCTCTCTACCATTTTTCTATCAACATTTTGAGCATACATAAATCAAAAAGCATCATTATTAAACCCTAAATCAACATGGGTAGTTTTTCTTACATCAAACATGTCAAGTTTTGCATAATTTCAACAAATTCCTTCACAAACAACTACCCTAAAGCAATAACCTAGTAGAACTACCCATTATAGCTCACAAAAATCCAACACCCACAAATTTCAAGTGAGAAGAAGTCCACCCTTACCTGAAATTTAAAGCCCCACGAAGTAGAGGTAGGCTCCAAGACTCCAAAAATAGTTTTTCCTTGCAATTGGGGGTAGAAATGAAGAGGAATTTGGAGCTTCAAGGGAGGCAACAATGGAGGAAAAGAAGAGGGAAGAAAAGCAACGTGGAGGGAGGAGAGAGAGCTGCTGAAATTTTCTGAAGAAGGAGAGAGAAGATTTGGGCTTTTTATAAAAAAAATTATTTTCTTTTCTTTTTCATTTTCTTTTCTAAAAACAATTGCCACATGTCCTATTTTAAGTGGATCAAAAGGGCCCACCTTTTTCCTTTGATTTGACCTCATACTCAGCCACAAAGGAGAAAAAATTGGACCTTTTTGGATGCTAAAATCCAGCCTTGGTTTGTATGCTGCCTCTCTGGTTCCAGTTCCTCGCGTTTCTCTGCACCCGTCGGGGTCTGTTTTCGAAAGTAGGCAATATATATATCAAAATGCTCAGAATGAGACCCTGAGCGTGGTTCAGAGGTTGGTTTTGTTAAATTTTAAGTTGCACGCAAAACGATAATTTTTAGACTAATTAATTGCAAATTAATCTACAATCGTTCAGTTATGGGTTACACTTCGTTAATTAGTCTAACCCGCGTATCTTTCCCCAATGTACATACTTCTACCAAGAATATATATATATATATATATATATATATATATATATATAATTATTTAAATGTAGCACTTACAAAATTCCGGGTAGAAATTCTAGGATGTCACAGTTATGGGCGCCCAGAGATTGACCTTCTTCTGATACTCCACCCTTAGAGGTTTCACTTTTGGAGATGGGTTCAGCATGTGCTTCTAAAATAGATCTTGAGGGATGTTGTTCTGAGTGCTCTTTTGATCTTGAGACCTCATCAAGTTTCTCCATGCCATTTTCGGGGAGACCTCAATTGATAGAGGAGCAGGCTGTTGTGTACTAAGTGTTAACCAGTGTAGTTGAATCTACCTGGTGTGTCCATCGTGGAGGCTCAAGATGGACTATAACATCTAAGGATAAAGCCTTGAAGGCTTCAAATGGAGTGTTCTCATAGTGAAATATTGTCCATTTTGGGGTAGATGCAAAAGTGGACTCTAGGAGGACATGCTCTCCTTAGACCACGTCAGAAGAAGTAGATGGAGATGTATTTTGAGAGTTACATTTAAGGAATGCCAAAAAAAATCTATGTGCATCTGTTAAAGGTGCTTTCTTTTTCTGACTCAGGGTGAATCTTTCCAAGTGGATTGGATATGGAGGTGGATTTTGTATTGTTGCAGTTGATGGACGAGTCTATAGGAAAGAGACTAGATCATCATGAGTAGTCTTATTGCTGGATGATGATGGAGGGGAAGGAGGGACCCATTCTTTTCCAACTATCTTGGGATTCGCCTTGGTGGTTCTTGTTTTTACCCTTCTTGGAACCTCTAAAGGGATGACTGATTGTTTAACTGCCTTAGCCTTTTTATGTGAAGGGAAAGCTTGGTTTTGAACAACTTCTTTTGCCTTCCTTAAAGCAACTGAAGCATCATCATCTTCTTCCATAGTTTCACTCATATCCCTCATCTTTTGAGTGGTTGTCTTTGCTTCAACATTCTTCTTTGGACCATTGGGCCCTGGATGAGTAGTGGTGGATGCACTAGTCTGCTCATGCTTCTTTTTGTTTTGTGCTCTCTGCCCATCAATTCTTCTTCCTCATCTTCCATTCGTGATTTCTTTCTTGTCTTTTCCTTCTTTTGTTGCTCACTCGTGATTTTTTTGGATCTTCTTGGCCATGCCAAAGCTATGCAGACCCTTGTCTTCATTAGTGATAGCCTTAGCAAGCCTTTTTTGTTTTCTTCTATTGATAGCCTCCTCGTCCACTTCAGGCACTTATTTTAATCATTGATCTATCTTAAACTTCATAGCCTTATGGTTGGTTTTGTTTAACTTTTGTTTCTTAGCAACAATCAAGCCTTTGACTATGATGGTGTGATTGGAGTCCTCGTCCATCTTATCAAATGTGATAGACTCCTTGATCCTGGATAATCTTTTTCATTAGGGCAACATGGTATATATCGTCTAGTCTTCCTAAGCCCCTCATATTGTAGAGGATGTTAATATAAATAGTATGTGACAAATCAAAAGGAAGATTTTCCATTAGATGGAAAGAACAAACTTGTGTAGGTCTAAGAGAGTTGTCTTTGACCCAGCCTTGTGAAAAACGCTTTGGTTGAGGATGTTGCCCCGAATCTTTTCCTTTTCAAACATCAGGTTGTAGATTATGGTCTTTTGCTCACCAACCTTCTTTGTATTCTTTTCATACAAATCCCTGGTTACATGGGTGTCATAGGCCTTCTCTTATCCTTCACGGGCGAAGGCATCCAGTGGCATTGGCAATGGATTCACTAGACAGGGTTACCTGGACTCTGAGAACCTTGGACACAATGGCCTTGCTATTTAGAAACTCAACATTCTTCTAAAATATACTAATGATTTTTGGGTAGATGATTTAAGGCTTATTGTAAACAACTACACACCATAGAACAATAGAATCTCATTAAGTTTGAGACCTATCCTCTCTAGTTCATTGATGTCAAAGAAGTGCTTTACGTGGATTGAAGGTTCATTGTTAGTGTGAATGATGGTTATCTCCATGGTAGGGATGATTTATTCTATGGAAATTTCATCTATGGGTGAGTTCGTAGATGACATAGAGAGGTGTTCAAGGCAGGGTTTGTGTTTTAGAGATTGAAGATGATAAGTTTTTATTCTATGGAAATTGCATAGGGTTTTATATAGGCTTTCTGAAAGGCAACCATTAGGTCTGCCATTCAAGAGATGACTCAGCACAAATGCTACAATGTTCACTTACAAAATGCTATGTTTAACTTAATTAATACAAGTGTTATGTGAGTGTCCATATGTTGAACGATGTTGTGTGTGCTTAGAGACATTGAATGATAGGTCCTTCGATGCTTTACAATGGACAACATAAAGTATTAAGTCATTCTTTTATAAAAACCATTCTAAGTTAATTTCTTAACAAAATCAATCTTTCTTCCGTGAGGGATTTGGTGAAAAGGTCAGCAAGCTGATCATCACTGGGTACAAATTGTTGATCCAATGTCTTGTTTTGAACATAGTCTCTTATAAAATGGTGCTTAATTTCTATATGTTTTTCCCTTTAATGTAATGTTGGGTTTTTCAAGAGACTAATAGAAGCTTTGTTATCACAATAGATCAAAATTTTACTCTCATATATGATGTAGTCCTCAAGTTGGTTCTTTATCCAAAGGAGTTGAGCATAGCAACTTGCAACTGACATGTATTTTGCTTCAGCAGTGGACAACATAGTTGAACCTTGATTCTTGCATATCCATGTAACCAAGTTTCCACCAATGAAATGGTAGCTTCCACTTGCTTTTTTCCTTTCAACATTTTCTCTAGCATAGCCTGCATAATAAAAACTTATGAGCCTAAAATATTCCCTTCTTTTGAACCATAAACAAATATTAGAAGTTTCAATTAGATATCAAAAAATGTGTTTAACAGCAGTTACATGGACTTTGTTCGAACCTGGCAAGTGCACCGGATCGCACAAGTAGTATAAAATGTTAAGAACAGAGTATTGAACCCTCGGGGAACTTGTGTTACTTGGTAAAGCTATATTCAGTGAATAGGTGTCTAGTATGTGTTGGATCAAGTGGCCTCAGAATAATTAAGAAGGGGGGGTTGAATTAATTATTAATGAACCTTTACTGATTAAAATTTACCTTTCTTAGGCTTTTACTATATTGTTAAGAAAGTAAATAACACAAATGGTAACTTAACCAAAAGTAAAAGCGACAATTAAAGTGCACAACGAAAAATAAAGAGTGTAGGGAAGAAGAAGACAAACACAAGAGTTTTATACTGGTTCGACAACAACCCGTGCCTACATCCAGTCCCCAAGCGACCTGCGGTCCTTGAGATTTCTTTTCAACCTTGTAAAATCCTTTACAAGCAAAGATCCACAAGGGATGTACCCTCCCTTGTTCTCTTTGAACAACCTAGTAGATGTACCCTCCACTAAAACTGATCCACAAGAGATGTACCCTCTCTTGTTCTCTATCAGAACAACCCAAGTAGATGTACCCTCAACTTGTACCACAAAGGATGTATCCTCCAATGTGTTAAGACAAAGTTCTCAGGCGGTTAGTCCTTCGAAACTTTGTGAAGGGGGAAACAAAATAATTCTTAGGCGGTTAGTCCTTTGAAATCTTTTGTTTATGGGAAAGGGAAGAATCAAAAGAATTCTCAGACTGTGTCATTTTGAATTCTTTGACAAGGGAGAAGGGAGACATAAAAGAATTCAGGCGGTTAGTCCTTTGTCCTTTTGGAAAAAGGGAGAAGAGAGACACAAAAAGAATCCAGGCGATTAGTCCTTGGCGAATTCTTTTTGGCAAAGGGAGAAGGGAATGAAAAAGATGAATAGCACAAGTTTTGTTTTCAAGGTTTGGAAAAGCAGAAAACTTAAGAAAGCTTTTGCAAAGGAAGAAGAAGAAGAAGAAGTTCAAGAAAATGTTCAAAGAGATTCAAAGGTTGTAAAAGAATATGTGGAAAAGTTGTTTGTAAAGGTTGTAAGTGTTATTGAAATGCAAATCAAGGTCTTGCTTTTATAGACTCTTCATGTCTGGTCAAGAAAACCATTAGAAGAGTTATAACCTTTAGAAAAGCTTGAAAACCAATGGAAGAGTTACATCTTTTGATTTCTATTCAAAACTTATCACTGGTAATCGATTACCAAATCATTGTAATCGATTACACAAAGCATTTTTGTGAAAGGATGTGACTCTCCACATTTAAATTTGAATTTCAACGTTCAAACATACTAGTAATCGATTACTAAATCATTGTAATCGATTACACCATTTTGAAATCAATTGGAACATTGTAAATTCAGTTGAAAGCTTTTTGAAAACAATCTTTGCTACTGGTAATCGATTACAATAAACTGGTAATCAATTACTAGAGAGTAATAACTCTTTGGTAAAAGGTTTTGTGAAAAATTCATGTGCTACTCAATGTTTTGAAAAACTTTTTAGTACTTATCTTGATTGAGTCTTTTCTTGATTCTTGAATCTTCAACTTGATTATTCTTGATTCTTGATTCTTGAAACTTAAATCTTGAAACTTGATTCTTGAATCTTGAAATCAAATTTCCTCTTGATTCTTGAAGTGTTTTGGATTCAATCTTGAACTCATTCTCTCTTGATTCTTGAAGTGTTCTTGATTCAATCTTGAACTTATTCTCTTGGGCTTTTTGTCATCATCTTTGTTATCATCAAAACTCCTTGAATCAATCTCTATTCAACATCATGAAGCTTGCTTCTACAGTATGAAAAGAGATGTGTCAACTATGCTTAGTATGTAAACTAACTATTAAAAGGAAAATCACGTGAGTAAAGGTGTGTAAAGACAAGTAAACAATAAGTTGGTCTTCCTATTAGGTGCCTAATGTAAAAGGATATTACCTACTTAACAATGCTCATGTGTTCTATGGTGTCTCCTGAAATGCTAAATCCCGATTCCTCGTGATAATCTAGCCTAATCCTAATCAAGCATCGTCCTCAGATTCCTCTTGTTGGACTAAACTCGACCAGAACCGCATTAAGACAAACATACAAACAACTAGGTTACCGTACCCCGATCCCTCGTGATAATACAATAAACTAGCCCTGTCCTATCAAGTTCTAAGAATCAAACCAGTTTCCACTGTTGAATGATCTTAACAAAGCATGCATCTACATGATCAAGGCAAAAGCACACTGAAATGACGTACTGATAGCACAGAGAACACATAAAACATCATTAAATAGATATGCAAGTATTTACATCAAGTACCTACAAGGAAGAACCAACAGAGGATTTAGCTCTCTATATCTAGGAAGCTTCCTTTACAACAAAGAGAAGAGAAAAATGAAGGATTGAAGAAATACAAGTAGTGGGGATGTCTCCTCCACCTCTAGAACCTCATAATCACTCACAGACTCATCTCATGCTCTCAGGATGGCTTCCTCTTCTTGCTCAGTTCTCTGCCAGTCTTCTCACATCAAAAGATCTCAAAACTCTCTGGAACTTGGACCTTTCTCTCTCTATAAATCTCCAAACATGCAAAAGCTTTGAGAATTGCCCAAACTCCTCTCCAAAATCTGATTTTAGGCTTAAATAGGTGGCTTTGTTTGTGCTAGCGCGCTTAGCGCGACTATTGATTGCTCAGCGTGCATTAGTGGATTTCGGCTTAGCGCGTGCTTTTCTCGCTCAGCGGATGCACTAAAGCGGTGTGCTTAGCGGGATGACCCTTTGCTCAGCGCAAATGCACAGCTCATCCTTCTTCCAGATTCTTCCTCGTGCTCAGCCGAGGAGTGTTGCGCTCAGCGGATGGCTCGCTAAGCCAGAACATTGGCTTAGCGAGCGGATGAAAATCAACACTTCACAAACTTGCCTAATTAACCTAAAATTGAGAGGAAATGATTATTAAACACACAAAATGGGAGTACTAAATATTTATTACCTATCTTTAACAAAAATTAATTACAACACTACAAAATAACCATAAATTGGAGGAGTTTGATACAATTTACATTGGTTTTATACACAAAAGTTAGTCGTATTCATCGACTAACAGACTTCCCTTGGTTCTTGTTGGAATCTCAAACATAAGCAATCATTGAATATGATATTGAGTTTGGATGTTGCTGTTAGGTGTAGCAGTGATCCAATCATTGCTTTGTATTGAGTCTCATCTACCTTTGTAGATTCAACGTCCAGTCTAAGATATGTTGTTGGATGCATGGGTGTCTATATTTCTTTTGCATCATTCATGTTGAGTTTATTTAAAAGTTCTTTTACATACTTGGTTTGATGAATGTGAATTCCATTGCTTGTTTACTTTATTTGCAATCCAAGGAAGAATTTCACCTTTCTCATCATGCTTATTTTGAATTCTGTTTTCATTAGCTTAGAAAAGTCTTGACACAACATTTCATTAGTAGCTCCAGAAATAATGTCAACTACATAAACTTGTACAAATATAAACTGAGTCGTAATTTTTATGGAACAATTTTGTGTCCACTTTTTCATACCAAGCTCAAGGAGATTGCTTGAGAACACATAGCTCTTTGTTAAGTTTAAAAAAATGATGACAAAGAATGTCACTTTCAAATCCAGAAGGTTTTTCAACATAATCTTTCTCTTGGATTAGTTTATTTAGGAATGCACTCTTTATGTCCATTTGATACAACTTCATATTGTTATAAGTTGTAAATGAAAGTAAAATTTGTATTTCCTCTAGACGAGCCATAGGTGCATAGGTTTCTCTGTAAGCTATACCTTCTTGTTGTGAGTAACCTTTGTCATCTAACCTTGCCTTGTTCCTTACAACCTTACCATGTTCATCCAATTTGTTATGGAAGACCCATTTTGCTCCAACAACCTTCTTTCTTTTTGGTAGCTCTACTAACTTTCAGATGTCAATCTTTTGGAATAGATTGAGTTCCTCTTGCATAGCCTTTACCCAAATATCATTTTGCATTGCATCATCAATATTCTTGGGTTCTACCTATGAAATCAATGCAGTGTGGTCTTGTGATCTATGTGATGATCTTATCTATACATGATCTATTGGGTCTCCTATGATTTGGCTTTTCGGATGATTTCTTCACATGATGCGTCCAATGGGTTCCCTTGCTTCTTCTTGAGGTTCATGTTGAGTGGACGCTTCAACCTATGAACTTTGATTGGATGAATCTTTTTCTTTTATACCATCATGGAACCTAAAATTTGCAAAAGATTCATCTATCTCTGATAAATCTTTATCTGGTTCATTAAACTTCACATGAATAGCTTCCTCCACTGCTAACATTCTTAAGTTGTAAACTCTGAATGCCTTAGATGTTTTAGAGTATCCATGAAATGTTCCATTATCACTCTTTGAGTCAAACGTTCTTAAGTTGTCCTTAGTGTTAAGAAAAAAATTGCATCTAAATGGATGGAAGTATGATATGTTGGGTTTTTGTCCCTTCCACCGTTCATAAGGAGTCTTTTTGAAAATTGGTCTTATGTAAATTTTGTTTTGAAGATAACATGAGGTATTCACTGCTTTAGCCCAGAAGTGCTTAGGGGTTGAATTATCATTGAGTATGGTCCTTCCCATCTCTTGTAGAGATTTTTTCTTTCTTTCAACTACCCCATTTTGTTGAGGTGTTCTAGGTGTTGAAAAATTATGAAGAAGACCAGTTTCTTCATAGAACTGCTAAAAATTTTCGCTCAGCACAAATCCAAACCCGAGAGGATTTACGCTAAGTGGGAAAAGTCATGCTTAGCACCAAAAGTGGACTCTCGTTTAGCGAGACGAGCTTGCTAAGCTAGATCTGCAAATTATAAATACATTCTTTAGTGTGAAAACATGATTTTTCACTCTTTTTCTCTCCAAACACCCACCAAAGTCCTAACACCTCCTCCTCCATCACCCACGACCATCGGTGGCCACCAAGAGCTGTTGTTTCTTGTCACCGAACCACCACACCGAGATGAACGTTTTAATCAGAGTGGAACCTCAGAATCCACCTCAAGAATTCAGTGGAGAACAATCCCTCAAATCTTTTCTTTATCTTTTATAAAATTGATGTTATTTTCATGACCTTCCCTAAACCCCGATCACATTGGCGTGATCATGATTTCAAAATAATGTCTCCTTTTAGTAGAATGCGCAACACCCCTTAGCCCTTTATGTTTTGGCAAGGGTAATTGACTTCAAATGTTGTTATTAAGCTTGTTTTCAAAATCTATACTAAATTTCCTTTGATTTGGTATATAGAACATTGTGTTTGGACTGAAGAACGTGAATGGGAAAGGTCTCTGAGTGACACAAAGAGGAACTGATAGAGAGCTCACAATATGTGAGAGGAGCTTATTATAATTGACGGCTTTTGATACCATAGTTGGGGTCAGGGAACCTAACTATGGGGATGTATGCTTGTTCGTATTGCATGATGGTTTTCAAGAAAAACAATGTTTTTTACTAATGGGATGCGATACGTCTGTTATTGATAAATGACATTATTGTTTTTATAAGACTTGTGTTGTCTGAAGACCTGGGAAGTGTGAATCTCAGGCATGAACTGTATATGTATGTATATGCAGAATGTGATTTACTAATGATATTGTTATTGATGATATTAATTTATATAAGGTGACGTTGATGTTTATGATAATGTTGATAGTGAATGATGTTGTTATTGATGATTACGTGTTGTTGATAATGTCATTAAGATGAGATGATGTTGATGTTGAGAATGACATTGAGATGAGATGATGTTGATGTTGATAATGACATTGGGATGAGCTGTTGTGATGTTGAAAATGTCATTGTGATGATGTGTGATGTGTTTGTACATCGGGGGTGCAGTGACCATGATGGATATCCCTGGTGGGGGAAATAGAGTGATTGAAGAGTTTTAAGCATCTCTGGAGGGGGATGGCTTGGAATCTTTAATTATCCACGGTCAGTGCATTGATGGTGCCCATGTTTCATACTTCATATTGCATGAAAATAGTATAAACTTTGTTAGTAAGTACTTGTAGTTTCTCATGAGGGGGAATACTTGTACTTGGGGGCATGTCAGTTGGTTTGGAACTCCCTTGAGACTCAGGTTGATCACCATAGGGGGAGTTTCCTGTGCACGACAAAAAAAATGGATACTCCCTTTTCATTTTGAACCCTTTTAAAAAATTTAAAGAAGACCTCAAAGGACTCATTCTTTCAAGCAAGGACATAACCCATGCCCATATTGAGTAGTCTTCCACTACTACCAAACCATATCTCTTTCCACTGACAGAGGCTATTCTAATTGGACCAAACAAATCAATATGTAACCGTTCAAGCGGTCTTGTGGTGGAAATAGATTTTTTGCTTGAAAAAAGGTTTTAATTTGTTTCCCTTTTTGACATGCTTCACAAAGTAAATCATCTTTGTATGACATTCTTCGTAAACCTCTTACAAGGCCATGTCTTTGCAATTTTGAGATTAACCTCAAGCTTGCATGTCCAAGTTTCTTGTGCCATACATAGTGATTTCCTTTGATGGATAATAGACTTGTTACATTTTGATTTGATAGTTCACTAAGATTAATCTTATAAAGATTACCATTCCTCTTAGCAGTCAAAAGTTGGGTCCCATTTTTATGTTGGGCGACACACCCATCTTTGCTAAAGGAAACATCAAGTCTGCTATCACATAATTGACTTATGATAAGCAAATCATGTTTAAGCCCTTCAACAAACAATACATTATGAATGGGAGGATAAGGATCAATACTTATATTTCCTATCCCTGCTATCTTTCCCTTTCGATTTCCTTTGAAAGTGATTGTTCCACCATGCATGGGAGTCAAGAGCATTGGAACATATATTTTTCTCCTGTCATGTGACATAAGCAACCACTGTCAAGTACCATGATTGTTGTGTTCTTGTTGTGGTTGAATATATTTGCAATAGGAAATATTTTCTCTTTAGGTACCCAAATTTTCTTGGGTCCTTTCTGGTTAGTTTTGAAAGAATTTGACGATCCAGTCTTTGGTAGATGTCTACACTTGGATATCATGTGTCCAATCTTTCCACAAAAATTACATACTATGGTTTGTTCATCATGAACATACTTCTTTCCTTTATATCCATTTCTAGATTTGTCAGTTTGACATATGCTATATCTTAACATGTTGTTAAGTTTCTCAATGCTTCCAACAAATTTGGATAGAGTTTCTCTAAAAAATCTATCAGTGTTGATAGCTTTGGATGAGTTTTTGGACACAGGTCTGGATGAAGATTCTTTGCATGTTGATGAGACTTTGGCTTTCTGTGTTGTTAGAACCAAAGATTTTCCATTTTAAATTCTTCATCTTGTTGAAGTTCCTGTTCATGAACCTTTAAGGTTCCAATCATCTCTTCAATGGGCATGGAGTCTTGGTTTTTTATAGTTCTCAATGTTGTCACCTATGGTCTCCACTTTTTGGATAATTTCTAAGAATTTTGTCGATGTTATCATAATTATCAAAAGTTTTGTTAAGACAATGTAATTCATTTAAAATAGTTTGGAAGCGTCCAAACATGGCTTGTATATCGTCATCATCTTCCATGGTGAATAGTTCATACTTACGTGCCAACAAGTTGAGCTTGTTATGTTTTACCTATGACGATCCTTCACATGTCAGAGCTAGTGTGTCCCAAATTTTTTTTTTACTACTGTAGCTATGGACCTTTGTATATTCTTCCTTAGAGAGGGTGTATAGAAAAACATTTTGAACTTTAAAGTTCAATAGGAACCTTTGTCTTTGAGTGGTCTGTTCAAGAGGTACTAGGAACTTCATTCAAGTTGTCGTATTTGACGCCTTTGAATAGTGGTGGCTTGTATGTGAAATATCCTTCTTCCATATCTATTTGACATCTATATCTTTCCTCTCTATTTGTGAGAATACTCAATCCGAGAGGCTGAGCTCTGATGCCAACTGAAATACAAAAAATCACACGAGAAGGGGGTTTGAATAATGTGTTGGTCAAAATATAAAACCTATTTGAAATGGAAGATGTTATAATAAACAAGTTCATAAAAACCCTTATCTAGTGACTAAAGGTGGACTATCGTCCAATGAGATGTAAAACTTGTAAAAACCTTGTGTGCAAAGTGTGTCAATAATAAACAATGAAATACTTTAATAAGCTAATGAAGAGCAGTAAAAATAATTTGTTTTACACTAGTTCACTGATAATGAATGTTGAATCGTTCGAAAAACAAATTTACTAGGGAATTCTGTAGCATGAGATTAACCTAGGTCAAACTCAAGAATATGATTCAATATGGTTCCTACATTCATTCACTTATAAGCATAAATAAAGATTTTTGTCTAATAGTTTGTAAGCAACTCTAAAAGAATATGAAAACACACAAAATAGAATTGAAGAAAGAACAAAACAGAACACACACATAATACAATTCAAGATGAAAAGCATCAATCCAATTCACCAAACCAGTGAAATAGAATTAGAGAGAGTTACTATGAATGATGTTCAATGTGAAAGTTCACTCAAATGCATTAGAGAGAGTTCAATGGAATCAAATCTCTAAATTGTTTGAAATCACAAATTATGTTGGAAGATCATCCAAACAATATGTGATTAAATTTTGAAATTAGGAAATGAATCCATAACCTAATCCATTTTCAATCCTAAACATAATCACAATCATGAAAATAGAAAATAGGATTAAAGAGAAAGAAGAATGTTAGTCGCTTTATACGACTAACTTTTGTATAGAAATCATTTTCCAAAGCTTGTATAGTTCCCCAATTTATGGTTATTTTGGAGTAAATTTTGTAAATAAATCTTGTTTTATGGTTAAAGCTGTCTCTAGAACATTTCCATTGGATTTAATGATGAAATCTATGCATTTTCAGGTGAAAAAGAGGCTAAGTTTTGAAACGCAAAAAGTAGCAGTTGGGCTAAGCGCATATCCACCACTAAGCGCAGCTTCAGCGCGCTTAGCGCAAAGGAGAATCTGGCAGAGCATCAGCATCCAAGCCGTGTGTTAAGCGCGAGATCAGTGTGCTAAGCACAGCAGGTGCCTTCAGCCAGGCTCAGCGCAAGACTAGCGCTAAGCCCAATTCCACTTACTCGCGCTAAGCACAAGGTCGCAAATTCTGAGCCTATTTAAAGCCTGTTTTTGTGCAGAATTAGGGTACACACCTTTTGAGACTTGGCACAGAATTTTTAGAGGCACTTGTGCACAGCATTCCACAGTGCCTATTTTGGGGAAAGAGCCCTAGAAGCAGCAAAGAGGAACAACTTGTTCATTGAAGCCTAGGCTTTGTCATTTGGGAGAGATTATTGAGTAGAGAGTGAGTGTGAGATGCTGAGAAGAGGGGGAGGAATCCCCCTTCTTGTGTAAGAAACTATCATTCTCTACTTTTAATCTCATTTATTGTTAGGGTTTCTTTGTAATGGCTAGCTAAACACCCTAGTTAGGGATTTCTAATGAACAGCTGATGTAAATACATAATATCTAATTGATTGTGTTTTCTATGTTCAATGCTTCATTCAATGCTTAATGTTTGTATGCGTTTGGTCTGATCACCCATTTGTGTGCATAGTTAGGTGACTTTAGCATTGGGAAATGTACTGTTGCCTTAGAACTTGATTGAAGCAGGATCGAAACTTAGTCTTAAATGAGGGATCTGTGGATTAAGTTTTGGTTTTAATTATATTGTTACAATAATGTTGTTTAGTTTAGGCCTAGTCTTAAATGAGAGATCTGCAGACAAAGTTTATGCTAAATTAGGCTAAACTTTCGTACTTGAGCTAAGTCTAGTCTTAAATGAGGGATCTGCAGACGAAACCTAGTTTAAGTTAGTCTAAACCTAAGAGGGTTGTCTAAATCGGGCCTAGTCCAACAAGAGGGATCTGAGGACGAAGCTTGGATTAATTCGGTCTGACGAGGGATCGAGGGTTTAGTAATTTAGGTTGCAGCATAGAACACAAGAACACAATTGATTAGAGAAATATATTTTTATGCATCAGCTTGTTTGTTAGAAAGACCCAACATTTCTACCTACTGCTGTCATTTTATTTACCTTGCATTTTATAGTTTTTACCATAAAAGTTTAGTTTAAATTCTGTTTGAAATTATCACTCATACATGTTCTCTCAACAATGCTTCGATTCTGAACTTAATTTAGGCTAACATTAGTTCCCTGTGTTTGATACTCGGATTCATCCGTTTTAATTTTAAATACTTGACGATCTGGTGCGCTTTCCGGTAAACCCCATTGAAATTTCCTTGAGACATAAATGAACAAAAAGTAACTACAATGTGGAGTCAACAAAAGTATTTATGGCACCGTTGCCGGGGAACTAAACTGTTATTAGAGTTTAGTTCAGTTTTGCAACATTGCTTTAATTTTACTTTTTCAATTTCTTGATTCTTTTGACTAACATAGTAGTTTTAGTACATTCATTGTTCTTTTGAATTGGATAACTGTTATGTTGTTCTTGTATGCAAAGAAGACCTTCTGTAGGTGATTTGATCCCCATTGATTTGGAGATTAACGCCACTTGTAGAAGGCGTAATCAAGAGAGAATTAGAAAAAATTTGCAAGACTTAGAGGTAGTAGCAATTCCAGAGGAAGAACCTCAATCTTCCGAGGCATCTTCTAGTTTTCCTATTGTAGAACATTCTCATTTAGATCCTAGTGAAGACTACATCATGGCTGAAGAGCCAAGAAGAGTTACTCTGGAAGATTATTCAAGTTCTAATGTGCCACAATTTTTTACCAGCATTGCACAACCAGAAGTTCAAGCACAAACCATTACTTATCCACCATCATTGATTCAGTTGATTCAAAATAATTTGTTTCATGGATTACCAAATGAAGACCCATATGCACACTTAGCCACTTACATAGAAATATGCAATACTATTAGGTTGGCTGGAGTGCCTGAAGATGCAATCCGACTGAGCTTGTTTTCATTTTCTTTATTGGGAGAAGCCAATAGGTGGCTTCATTCATTCAAAGGAAATAGTCTTAAGACATGGGATGAGGTTGTGGAGAAATTTCTGAAGAAATATTTCCCTGAGTCTAAGAGTGCAGAAGGCAAAGCTGCCATCTCTTCTTTTCACCAATTTCCCAATGAATCTTTAAGTGAGGCCTTGGAAAGACTCTGTGGTTTATTGAGAAACAATCCCACTCATGGATTCTCAGAACCGATATAGCTCAATATTTTTATAGATGGGTTAAGATCACAGTCCAAACAACTATTAGACGCTTCTGCAGGTGGGAAAATCAAATTGAAGACCCTTGAAGAAGCCATGGATCTCATTGAAAATATGGTTGCAAGTGACATTGCTATTTGGAGAGATAGAGCTCACATTCCTACCAAAAAGAGTTTATTGGAGTTAACCTCCCAAGATGCATTGTTGGCACAAAACAAATTGTTGTCTAAGCAACTGGAAGCATTGACTGAAACACTAAGTAAGTTGCCAACTCAAATTCATTCTGCACATACTTCACATGCTTCTATTTTGCAGGTTGCAGGATGTACCATCTGTGGGGGAGCTCATGAATCTGGATGTTGTATTCCTATTGAAGAACACCCCACTCGTGAAGTCAATTACATAGGAAATCAGCCCAGAAACAATTTTAATGCAGGAGGATTTTCTGGATTCCAACATGGCCAGCAATATAATCAACAGCAGGGACAATGGAGGAACCACCTTGGAAATTAGTTCAATAAAGATCAAGGTGGACCATCCACAAGGCCACAGCAACAAGGGCCTAGTCTCTATGATCACACAACGAAGCTGGAAGAGACTCTAGCTCAGTTTATGCAGGTTTCTATGTCCAATCAGAAGAGCAAAGAGTCTACCATAAAGAATCTTGAGGTCCAAGTGGGACAGCTTGCAAAGCAATTGGAGGATAGATCATCAAACAATTTTATGTAGAAGCAAAGCTTCATGATGAATCAAGATTGACTTGATTCAAAGATGTTTTGATGATAGCAAAGATGATAACAAAAGATGATGACAAAGGTGATGACAAAAAGCTCAAAGGTCAATTAAAGAATGAGTTCAAGATATTCAAGATAGAATCAAGAACACTTCAAGATTCAAGAGGAAAGTTGATTTCAAGAATCAAGATTCAAGAGATCAAGATTTCAAGAATCAAGATTCAAGAGATCAAGATTCAAGACTCAAGATTCAAGAATCAAGAGAAGGCTTAATCAAGATAAGTATGAAAAGGTTTTCTCAAAAATTCAATAGCACATGGTTTTTCTCAAAACATGTTTACCAAAGAGTTTTTACTCTCTGGTAATCGATTACTAGATTGTTGTAATCGATTACCAATAGCAAAATGGATTTGAAAAAGTTTTCAAACTGAATTTACAACGTTCCAATTAATTTCAAAAAGTTGTAATCGATTACAATGTTTTGGTAATCGATTACCAGTGCCTTTGAACGTTGAAATTCAAATTCAAATGTGAAGAGTCACATCCTTTCACATAAAAGCCTTGTGTAATCGATTACACTGATTTGGTAATCAGTTACCAGTGATTGTTTATGAATAAATAAAAAGATGTAACTCTTCAAATGGTTTTTGACTTTTTCAAATTGGTTTTAAGTTTTTCTAAAAGTTATAACTCTTCTAAATGGTCCTCTTGGCCAGACATGAAGAGTCTATAAAAGCAAGGCTTTGATTTGTTATTCAATATACTTTTCCTATCAATCTTATACAGTCCTTTACAAGCCTTGAATCTCTTTGAACTTCTTCTTCTTCTTTGTGCCAAAAGCTTTCCAAAGTTTTATGGTTTTCTAAACCTTGAAAACTTGTGCTATTCATCTTTTTCATTCTCTTCTCCCTTTGCCAAAAAGAATTCTCCAGAGACTAACCGCCTGAATTCTTTTTGTGTCTCTCTTCTCCCTTTTCCAAAAGAACAAAGGACTAACCGCCTGAATTCTTTTGTGTCTCTCTTCTCCCTTGTCAAATAATTCAAAACGACACAGTCTGAGAATTCTTTTGATTCTTCCCATTTCCTTATACAAAAGTGTTTAAAGGACTAACTGCCTGAGAATTCTTTTGTATCCCCATTCACAAAGTATCAAAGGTTTAACCGCCTGAGGTCTATGTCTTAACACATTAGAGGGTACATCCTTTGTGGTACAAGTAGAGGATACATCTACTTGGGTTGTTGACTGAGAACAAGAGAGGGTACATCTCTTGTGGATCAGTTCTAGTGGAGGGTACATCCACTAGGTTCAAAGAGAACAAGGGAGGGTACATCCCTTGTGGATCTTTGCTTGTAAAAGGATTTTTACAAGGTTGAAAGAAATCTCAAGGACCACAGGTCGCTTGGGGACTGGATGTAGGCACGGGTTGTTGCCGAACCAGTATAAAAACTCTTGTGTGTTTGTCTCCTTCTTCCCTACTCTTTTACTTTCCGCTGTGCATTTTAATTTCTGCTTTTACTTATGGTTAAGTTTCTATTCTACTCCTTATTCTCTTAACAACATAAGTAAAAGCCTTAGAAGAGTAAATTTTTATTTAGTAAAGGTTTAGGAATAATTAATTCAACCCCCCTTCTTAATTATTCTGAGGCCACTCGATCCAACATTTTACAGTTAATACAGAGAAAAATCCAAAGGAGGAATGCAAAGCTGTGATGACTAGAAGTAGAATGGCAATCCAAGGAGATGATAGTGAAGTTGGAAAGAAGATGGAGGAACGTAAACAACAGCTGGCACCTAAGCCAACACTTGAACCTGTTTCTGATTTGGTAGAACTTGAAGAGATTAATAAGGAGACTGAAGATGACAAGGAGGAGAAGACACCAATAAAAGTGGAAGAAAAAGAAAGAATAAAAGAAGAAAAAAAGAAAAAGAAAAAAAGTCAAAAAATGAAAAACAAAAAGAGAAAGTTGTTGATGATGAGCTGAAGAGAGGCAAGAGTAAAGAAAACACTGAAAAGAAGAAGGATACTACTCCAAATGAAAGCAAGGAAGTACCTTATCCCTTGGTACCTTCCAGGAAAGATAAAGAAAGACATTTGGTCTGATTTCTTGATATCTTCAAGAAACTGGAAATTAATTTGCCCTTTTGGAGAAGCACTTCAATAGATGCCACTCTATGCCAAATTTTTAAAAGATATGCTGACGAAGAAGAACCAGTACATCCACAGTGATAGAATTGTGGTGGAAGGAAATTGTAGTGTTGTGATTCAACGCATTCTTCCGCCTAAGCACAAAGATCCTGGAGTTGTCACAATACCGTTGGTGAGGTTGCTATAGGAAAAGCTCTCATAGATTTGGGAGCTAGTATCAATCTAATGCCTCTCTCCATGTGTCGGCGACTTGGAACCTTTACAATTACTACACATGGATTTGTTTGGCCCTTCTAGAATCATGAGTCTTGGAGGAAGTTACTATGCCCTTGTTATAGTTGATGATTATTCTAGATACACATGGACACTATTTATCACTCATAAGAATGATGCATTTCAAGCATTTAGGAAACTTGCAAAAATGATTCAAAACAAGAAAAATATCAAAATTATTTCTATTAGGAGTGATCATGGGGGTGAATTTGAAAATAAAGAATTTGAATTATTTTGTGATAAGCATGGCATTGAACATAACTTTTCTGCATCTAGAACCCCTCAACAAAATGGAGTTGTTGAAAGGAAAAATAGATCTTTGGAAGAAATTGCTAGAACCTTATTAAATGACACCCTTCTTCCAAAATATTTTTGGGCTGAAGCCGTTAATACTGCATGCTATATCATGAATAGGGCTTTAATAAGACCCATTTTAAAGAAAACTCCATATGAACTGTTTAATGGTAGAAAACCCAACATTTCACACCTTCATGTTTTTGGTTGCAAATGCTTTGTATTAAACAATGGAAAAGAAAACTTAGGAAAGTTTGATGCTAAGTCAGATGAAGGAATTTTCCTTGGTTATTCCTTGCATAGTAAAGCTTATGGAATATATAATAAGAGAACTATGACTATTGAAGAATCTATTCATGTTTCCTTTGATGAGTCTAATGTTATTCCTCCAAGAAAGGATATTTTAGATGATATTGCAGAATCTTTAGAACAAATGCATATTTATGGACAAGATTCTAAAGGAAAAGGGAAAGGAAGCAATGAAGATCCTCTAGAAGAAGCCAAATCAAATGATGAACTTCCAAGAGAATGGAAAGCTTCAAGAGATCATCCCCTTGACAACATTATTGGTGATATCTCAAAAGGGGTAACAACTAGACATTCTCTTAAAGATTTATGCAATAATATGGCTTTTGTGTCTATGATTGAACCTAAAAATTTAAATGAAGCCATAATAGATGATCATTGGATATTTTCTATGCAAGAAGAACTAAATCAGTTTGAGAGAAACAATGTGTGGGAACTAGTAGAGAAACCTGAAAACTACCCCATCATAGGAACAAAATGGGTATATAGGAATAAGTTAGATGAACATGGCATAATCATTAGGAATAAGGCTAGATTAGTTGCAAAAGGATATAATCAAGAAGAGGGAATAGATTACGAAGAAACATATGCTCCAGTTGAAGGATTAGAAGCCATTAGAATGCTTTTAGCTTATGCATCCATAATGAATTTTAAGCTTTATCAAATGGATGTTAAAAGTGCTTTTCTAAATGGCTTAATTCAAGAAGAAGTATATGTTAAACAACCCCCAGGTTTTGAAATGTCAGATAAGCCAAATCATGTTTATAGATTGAAAAAGGCTTTATATGGTTTGAAACAAGCCCCTGGGGCATGGTATGAACGTCTAAGCAAATTTCTTTTAGAGAAAGATTTTTCTAGAGGAAAAGTGAATACCACACTGTTCATAAAGAGAAAGCATAATGATATTCTGTTGGTTCAAATATATGTTGATGATATAATCTTTGGATCTACTAATGACTCATTGTGCAAGGAGTTTTCTCTTGATATGCAAAGCGAATTTGAGATGTCGATGATGGGAGAACTAAATTACTTCATGGGGTTACAAATCAAGCAAACTAAAGAAGGTATATTCGTCAACCAAGCAAAATACTGCAAAGAATTGATCAAAAGATTTGGGATGCAAAGTGCAAAGCACATGGCTACACCTATGAGTACTGGTTGTTACTTAGATAAAGATGAATCCGGTCAGTCTATAGACATGAAACAATATCGAGGTATGATTGGATATCTTCTCTATTTATCTGCTAGTAGACCGGATATCATGTTTAGTGTATGCATGTGTGCTAGGTTCCAATCCAACCCCAAACAATCACATTTGAGTGAAATAAAAAGGATCATAAGATACCTATTAGGAACAATCAATTCGGGATTATGGTATCCTAAAAACTCAACATGTAACTTAATAGGATACTCTGATTCTGACTTTGCCGGATCCAAAACTGATAGAAAGAGCACAAGTGGGACATGTCAATTTATTGGATCTGCTCTTGTATCATGGCATAGTAAGAAACAAAATAGTGTTGCTTTATCTACTGCTGAAGCGGAATATATTTCTACTAGCAGTTGTTGTGCCCAAATTTTATGGATGAAGCAACAACTATCTGACTATGTAATCCTTCTTGATCATATACCCATTAGGTGTGACAATACAAGTGCAATCAATCTATCCAAAAATCCAATTCAACACTCTAGAACCAAGCATATAGAAATTAGACACCATTTCTTAAGAGATCATGTTCTTAAGGGAGATTGTGTTCTAGAATTTGTTGATACAAAGAATCAGCTTGCTGATATCTTTACAAAACCTCTCCCTAAGGAAACATTATTTTCCATTAGGAGAGAATTAGGCCTCTTAGATGTTAGTGATTTGGATAAATAAGGATTGATTGGTTGATTGAAACATTCATGTTTAATGATTGCTTGAGTTTGATGTTTTAAATTTCCCCACACTTTGGCTTTTTGATGTTGCCAAAGGGGGAGAAAAACAAGATTAGAAATCAAGAGATACATTTCAAAAAAAAAATTAGGAATAATCTCCAAAAGAAAGGGGGAGTTTTTTTTTTGTATACTATTATCTTGATTTCAGGAGTTGTCATCATCAAAAAGGGGGAGATTGTAGAAGCAAAGCTTCAAGAATTATTTTGATGATGCCAAGGAATTTAAAAGATCATTCAAGATGAATTTCAAGGATGAAGAAAGCAAGATTTCAAGCAAAGCAAAGATCTCAAGATAAGAATTAGGATAGACTCTAAGAAAAGTTTTTGAAAAGCATAAATGATTGGCCAAGTGAGTTTCTATCTTAACAAAAACTTTTCCAAGCATTTTACTCTCTAGTAATCGATTACCAGAGGTTGTAATCGATTACCAGTGACCACAAAGCTTTTTGGAAATGTTTTCAAAGTTATTTTCAAAGTTTTCAAAGCTGTAATCAATTACCAAAACTATGTAATCGATTACCAATGCTTTAAAACGGTTAAAAATGATTTTGTAAGTGTGTAATCGATTACACATCATATGTAATTGATTATCGGAGCTTTTGAACATTGGACATTTTAATTTTGAATAAAATTAACTGTGTAATTGATTACGCCAATGCTGTAATTGATTACCAGAGAGGATTTTCGAGAAAATCTGCCAACAGTCACAACTTTTCATTAGATTTTTGAATGGCCATCAAAGGCATTTAAATAGGTGACTTGGGCACAAATTTTCTTTAGAGTTTTCAATGTTCACAAAAGACATAATCCTCTCAAACAAAAATCTCTTATCTTCAAAAATTCCTTGGCCAAACACTTGGGTTATTCAATAAGGAATTGAGGGCTTCATTGTAACATTTGTCTCTTTCAAGAGAGATCATTTCTTCTTCTTCTTCTTACTTCTGAAAAAGGGCCAAGAGACTGTGAGTCTCTTGTTGTAAAGCATCTAAGCACAACGGAAGGGTTGTACTTGTGTGTTTCAGAAGGTGTAAAGGATTTGTGAGATAGTGGAACTCCCAAGCGGATTTCTTGGGGACTGGACGTAGGCAATGGACTTTGTTGAACCAGTATAAAAATTGTGTTTGCATTTTCTCTTCCCTTAAACTCTTTTATTTTATTGTTGCTTATTGTTTCTATTCAGTAAGTTTAATTTGAATTATTATTTAGGAATTCATTTTAAAAGGAATCTTGGGACTTGGGTAAAAATCAAAGTAGAATTTTTAATTGGGGAATAGTTTGTGATATTTTAATTCAACACCCCCCCCCCCTTCTTAAGATATCTGAGGCCACTTGTCCAACATAACCGCCTAATAATTATTTGTCCTGACACATTGGAGGATACATCCTTTGTGGTACAAGTAGAGGGTACATCTACTTGGGTTGTTATACTGAGAACAAGAGAGGGTACATCTCTTGTGGATCAATTCAAGTGGAAGGTACATCCACTTGGTTGTTCAAAGAGAACAAGGGAGGGTACATCCCTTGTGGATCTTTGGCTTGTAAAGGATTTTACAAGGTTGAAATAAATCTCAAGAATCGTTGGTTGCTTGGGAACTGGATGTAGGCACGGGTTGTTTTCGAACCAGTATAATTCTTGTGTTTGTCTTCTTCTTCCCTACACTCTTTACATTTCCGTTGTGTACTTTTAATTGCCGCTTTTACTTTTGGTTAAGTTATTGTTTATGTTCTTTACTTTCTTAACTTAGTAGTAAAAGCCTAGTTGAATCTAGTAACATTAAGAAGGATAAACTTTTTAATTAGTCAAGACACATTAATAATTAATTCAACCCCGCCTTCTTAATTATTTCAAGGCCACTTGATCCAACAAAGATTTCAGTAAGAGGGATAGAGGTGGATAAGGCAAAGATTGATGTAATTGAGAAACTACCTCCTCCCACGAATGTCAAGGGGATAAGAAGTTTCCTAGGACATGCGGGGTTCTACAGGCGATTCATTAAAGATTTCTCCAAAGTAGCCAAACCGCTAAGCAATTTGTTGAATAAAGATGTTACTTTTGTGTTTGATGAAGAATGTATGAAAGCATTTAATGATCTGAAAACAAAATTAGTGTCTGCACCAATGATTATAGCACCGGATTGGGGGCAAGAATTTGAGCTGATGTGCGATGCAAGTGACTATCTTGTAGGTGTTGTGCTTGGACAAAGGAAAGGAAAAAATTTACATACCATCTACTATGCCAGCAAGGTTCTAAATGACGCACAAATGAACTATGCTACCACAGAAAAATAAATGTTGGCAATTGTCTATGCACTTGAAAAGTTCAAATCTTATATGGTAAGCTCAAGAGTTATCATCTACACTGATCATGCAGCTATTAAGTACCTGCTCAACAAGGCTGATTCCAGACCAAGATTGATAAGATGGATCTTGTTGTTGCAAGAATTTGATTTGGTGATTCGGGATAAAAAGGGATCAGAGAATGTTGTAGCTAATCATCTATCAAGATTGGTGAATGAGGAAGTTACAACAAAAGAAGCTGAAGTTAGAGATCAATTTCTTGATGAATCATTATTTTTAGTAAGTGAAAGACCCTGGTTTGCTGATATGGCCAACTTTAAAGCTGCAGGAATCATCCCAAAGGACTTAAATTGGCAGCAAAGAAATAAATTTTTGCATGATGCCCGATTCTATATCTGGGATGATCCATATCTGTTCAAAATAGGAGCTGATAATCTCCTAAGAAAATGTGTGACGCAAGAAGAGGCCAAGAGTATTTTATGGCATTGACACAATTCTCCATGTGGCGGCCATTATGGTGGAGACAAAACAGCAGCCAAGGTTTTGAAATCTGGATTCTTTTGGCCCACACTATTTAAAGATGCTCATCACCATGTGCTGAACTGTGATCAATGTCAAAGGATAGGTGGTATATCAAGAAGAAATGAGATGCCTTTACAGAATATTGTGGAGGTTGAGGTATTTGATTGCTGGGGGATTGACTTTGTAGGTCATTTCCCTTCATCTTGTGGTAATGAATATATACTAGTAGTTGTTGACTATGTCTCTAAATGGGTTGAAGCAGTGGCTACCCCACATAATGATGCCAAGACTGTAGTGAAATTTCTAAAAAAGAACATTTTCTCAAGATTTGGGATGCCTAGAATTTTGATTAGTGATGAAGGTACACACTTTTGCAATAATCAGTTACAGAAGGTCTTGAAACAATATAATGTGAGACACAAGGTAACATCTCCTTATTATCCCCAAACAAATGGGCAAGCGGAAGTGTCAAACAGGGAATTGAAAAAGATTTAGGAGAAGATTGTCGCTTCTACTAGAAAAGACTGGTCTATCAAATTGGATCACGCTTTATGGGCATACAGAACAGCATTCAAGACTCCAATAGGCTTATCTTCATTTCAAATGGTGTATGGAAAGTCTTGTCATTTACCAGTGGAGATGGAATATAAAGCATACTGGCATTGAAGTTTTTGAACTTTGATGAAACCGCATCCAGAGAACAAAGGAGACTGCAACTCTTGGAATTGGAAGAAATGAGATTGATTGCTTATGAATCCTCAAAGTTGTATAAAGACAAGGTTAAAAAGTATCTTGACAAAAAGTTGCTTAAGAAGGACCTCCAACCAGGACAACAAGTGTTACTATTCAATTCAAGACTTAGATTGTTTCCAGGGAAGCTTAAATCTAAATGGTCCAGACCATTTACCATCACAAAAAGGTCAGACTATACGGAGTAGTGGAGCTTTGTGATCCTCAATCTAAAGACCCTAATAAGACATGGGTAGTGAATGGGCAAAGGTTAAAGCAATATCATGGTGGAGAGATAGAAAGATTGAACATTGTTCTATGCTTGGATCCTGGATAACAGGATGATGCGTCAAGCTAGTGATGTTAAAGAAGCGCTTACTGGGAGGCAACCCAACTTTTCTTTCCCTTCTCTTTTCTCATTTTATTTCTTTCTTGCATGTAGATAGTACATCTTGCTTGTTATTGTGATTTCAGCTTGTTTAGTAATGAACAAAAGGGTTTTCAAGTTAAGTGTGAAGAGATAAGCAGAAAATGACTTAGAAATTTTTCAGTATGCTTATCCGCTAATCGTAGACCTTGCGCTAAGCGCAATCTCTTCACGTGCTAAGCCGAGCTTGCTCGCGTTAAGCGCAAGGACCCTGATTGATTAAGTTGAATGGTTCAGCTAAGCACACATTGTTGCGCTAAGCCCGTTATCTTCACTGTAAGTTGCACCTTAAGCAGTGGGCTTAGCGTGGATGATGCGCTAAGCGCCACTTCCTCTCTATGAAAATTTATTATAGTTGCGCTAAGCGCACCCTCCTGCGCTAAGCCCCAGATTCACTCTGTAAGTTGAGCTCTCTAGCTGGGCTTAGCGGGGATAGAGGCGCTAAGTGCCATCACTCTTTTGTGTTTAAATCATTGGAAGTGCGCTTAACACATGTAGTGGCGCTAAGCCTGGATCACTCTCTGTAAGTGGAAGCCTGGTTGCACGCTAAGCCCAACTTCGTAGGCTAAGTGCATTTTGCAAACCAATCAGAGCTACTGTCATCGCTAAGTGCGCCTTGTTGCGCTAAGCCCATGCATGCCTCTGGAGCTTGAAATGTTAGCTACGCTTAGCGCGAAGAGCTAGGCTAAGCGCTTGAGTTTTAATAACCAAACGTTAGGAGGTTGCGCTAAGCGCACAGCTGCACTAAGCGCTTTTGTCGTGATTTCTATAAAAAAAAATAAAGGAACTGCCTTGGGCAGTTATAGAACTCATTTTCTAAAAAAAAAAAACTTTGTACCTTTACCCTTCTTTGCTTCATTGTTTTGTGCTCAAGTGCTTTGACAGTGCATCCTTTGCTTCCTCATACTCTGCATTACAGATCCAAGTAAGTTTCCTGATTTCATTTTGCTTTGTATTTCATGCTTCACACCTTAGGATAGAGGACTTATGTTTTCTTATTTAGTATTGCTGTTAGGTTGAGTTACTTTAGTTTTAGGGTTAGGTATTTTAGGATTTTAGATAGTTTAGAAGCCCATTAGGGGTAATGTGGCTAAAAAGGGGTGAAAACCCCTGTGCTTAGCCTGTTCATTACCACTGTTAAATTTTTTTTAGGATTTCTGATGATTGCACTAAGCGGACCATGTCGCGCTAAGCGCGTTCATCATGGCTGATGAACTAGAACGATGCATATGCTAAGCGCGTCTGTGCGCTAAGCGTCAACAGTATACTGAGATACCCAGTGTCGTTCAGGCACTAAGCCCAGCATGTTGAGCTAAGCACCAATTAGGTTCTATTTCTTTCCTTTTGGAATAAGGCTAAGCATGCCTTGTCGCGCTAAGCCTCAGTTGAGTTCAGAGGGGCTGAGATAAGCGCGCCTTGCTGCGCTAAGCTCAAATCCTTTACTGTCTTTAAAATTGTAGGTTTAGGCTAAGCCCAGCTTGCTGCACTAAGCCTAATCTGCAGAGAAAAATATTTTCTGAGTTTTTAGGCTAAGCACAAGCTTGTTGCGCTTAGCCTTTGATTAATTTTGTGAAGGGGCTAATCACCAGATTGCTGCACTAAGTGCCCAGCTCTATTTTCAGTTTTAATTTTTTTTGTTTTCTTGAGAATAAAGCTATGCTAATCTTGTGTGTTTTGTCTTATATTTTGCAAATGGATTCTAGGAAAAGAAAGGCACCCTCTACACCTACCCAAGTCAGATTTGACAGATCCATATTCACTTCCCAAGAGGCTTGGGAAAGATACACAGATGTTATTGTGCCTATGAAGCTTTTGCCTGAGAGGAACGTGGTTGTTTATACCACAGAGTTTGATGAATTCTTAGATGAGCTGGCTAGACGCCACTGGGATGAGGAATTGACTGATTTCATTGACGTCAGCATCGATGTTGCCATTGTGAAGGAGTTTTACGCCAACCTCTATGACCCTGAGGACAAATCACCTAAGCAGGTGAGGGTGAGAGGTCATTTGATTAAGTTTGATGAGGACACTCTTAACACATTTTTGAAGACCCTTGTTATTGTGGAAGAGGGGGAATCACTCTGTGCTTATTCCAGATTTGCACTCCGGAGGCCTGATCCTCAGGAGTTAGCTGCTAAGCTCTGTATCCCAGGGAGGGGATTCAAGCTTAATGTCGATGGATACCCAGTAAAGATTCTGAGGAAGAACATGACTGCACTAACTCAGACATAGAGTGTTTTTTCCTTCTTGAACTTGATTCCCACCTCCCACACTTTTGATGTCACTCTTGACAGGGCCAGACTCATCTATGGAATTATTATGAAGATGGACATGAATGTGGGGTACCTCATCTCCCACCAGATCTCCCTCATTGCTCAGCATGACACATCCAGACATGGATTCCCGGCCTTGATTACAACTTTATGTAAGGCTAGGGGAGTTCAGTCTAACTCGAGATCCTTGGAGAGCATGAGTCCTGCCATTAATTTGGCATACATTAAGAAGAAATGTTGGAATCTTAATGATCCAACAGTAACTTTCAGAGGACTAAGGAAGGCCAGAGGAAAGAAATCTGAGGCCCCTTCCACTTCAGCACCAGAGGCAGAAGGTCCTTCTTCTTCTACACTTCCTCCCTCTTCCTCCACAGAGATCCCAATGATTCCTCCAACACCTTCACAGATGCCATTTCTAGCTCCAGTATCTACAGGTCCAGCAAATTTTATTTTCACTCCTCAGATGCTTCACTCTATGTTACAGAGCATCCACAGGGGGTAGTCCATCATCATGCAGAGCCTTCAGGGCTTAGGCTTGCCCTCCATCATGAATATAGAGGAGTTTGAGGCATAGGTGGCCTGGCCAGGAGACCAGTCTTCTTCTTACGGAGGGGGTGGGGCCTCCACAGCCCAGGAGCCTGTGACTAAGGAGCCTCCAGCAGCAGCAGTAGAGGAGGAAGCTACTCCAGAGCAGATTCCAAAGCCATCTCTAGCCCCTGCGCATGCACCTGATGATGCCACACCAGTGGTGGAGCCTGAGTAGACTATTCAGGATTCTTTAGCAGCTCCAGCATTGGATCTTAATGAAGACCAGCCACAGGAGGACCAGGATGTTTAAATTTTTTTTTTGCATTATGAACACTTTAGTTTAATTTCAGTTATTTTATGATTTATGTCATTTAAATTTCAGCTTTTATGTTTAGTCTTTTAATTTCAGTAGCATAGTTGTTTGTTTGCTTGTACGAAAAGCTTGATTGAACAGTGAATTGATTGAACATTGTATGCAGTGGCTTGTTTGGTATGAAATGAGTGTTTTAAATTGATTGATTGAGAAAATGTATGAATTGAATGGATTGGGATGATTAGATAATTGTTTTGATCAATTTTGCAGTCATTAGAAGAGAATGAGCATATGATTGAAATTATGTCTGAAAATGTTAGTCGGTTGTTAGATTGATTGTGAAGGAATGCATTAACCGTATCCCGGTGAGAGTGTGATCTTTAAATTTTGAGAGGAACGACTATCATTTAGTGCTAATTTTTGCGTGAATCGCTGAAGTATGGATTGGATGCATGAACTTAAGGATGATGAAGGCCTTGTTTGATTATGAATAGCTACTTAGCCAAAAAGCTAACCTTGTGATTGAATGAATTATCCCTTGCACCTAGTTTGAGTTGAATGAATTGATTGGTTGATTGAACCTCGAGCCTATTCAGTTGTATCTTCTGCTACCGTATTTTAGGTTGTAGGAGAGCATCATCCATAGAAGATGGTTCAAGGAAAATTTGTTCCAAATTTGGGGGAGGCACTGGGTAAGGATTGAAATGGTCAAAGAAATTAGTATATTCACACTGTTTCTGTTTTTTGTGTTAAAAAAAGTTGTAAGTATAAATAAAGTTAATAAGTGTGTATGCTATAATTTCAGGTATGAAAGCTAAGTGCCTAAGAAAAAGGGCAAGTATGGGGAAGGAATGAATGAAAAAGTGAAGGTTATTCTATGGATGAATGCTCTCCTAGAACATAAGCTTTTGAATCCTAGAAAAACCGTGAATTGTTGGTAGCCTAACCCCATTACAAGCCTAGAAAGTCCTTCGGATTCATTTTTGTGTGTTCATTACTGTATGGTAGGAGATGAAATGCAAAGGTTGGAACTTGTGTTGGTTGTTTATGATGGAATAAGCCTAAACACTTGAGTTTGAGTGAAACAATGACTGTGAGGTTTTGGTTGATGATCCTTCCTTAATTTCTATCATGCTTACTAGCTTATTTCAGCTGTGACTCTAATACTTGTGCTTTTATCTTTGAAAAACTGCATGCTTGTGAGAAGAAATTGATTTAAGCATTCCATGATATTCAGTTCATATGGTTGATGTCCTTGATGAATCAAACACCATTTTCTTTTGATTGGCCACTATCTTTGTCACTTGAGGACAAGTGAATTGTTCTTTCTTTGCTTGAGGACAAGCAAAACTGTAAATTTGGGGGAGTTTGTTAGTCGCTTTATACAACTAACTTTTGTATAGAAATCATTTTCCAAAGCTTGTATAGTTCCCCAATTTATGGTTATTTTGAGTAAATTTTGTAAATAAATCTTGTTTTATGGTTAAAGCTGTCTCTAGAACATTTCCATTGGATTTAATGATGAAATCTATGCATTTTCAGGAGAAAAAGAGGCTAAGTTTTGAAATGCAAAAAGTAGTAGTTGGGCTAAGGAGAATCTGGCAGAGCATCAACATCAAAGCCGCGCGTTAAGTGTGAGATCAGTGCGCTAAGTGCAGTAGGTGCCTTCAGCCAGGCTCAGCACAAGATTGGCGCTAAGCCCAATTCCACTTACTCGCGCCAAGCGCGAGAGTGGCGCTAAGCGCAAGGTCATGAATTCTAAGCCTATTTAAAGCCTATTTTTGAGCAGAATTAGGGTACACACCTTTTGAGACTTGGCACAGAATTTTCAGAGGCACTTGTGCACAGCATTCCACAGTGCCTATTTAGGTGAAAAAGCCCTAGAAGCAGCAAAGAGGAACAACTTATGTATTGAAGCCTAGGTTTTGTCATTTGAGAGAGATTATTGAGTAGAGAGTGAGTGTGAGATGTTGAGAAGAGGAGGAGGAATCCCCCTTCTTGTGTAAGAAACTATCATTCTCTGCTTTTAATCTCATTTATTGTTAGGGTTTCTTTGTAATGGTTGGCTAAACACCATAGTTGGGGATTTCTAATGAACAACTGATGTAAATACATAATATCTAATTGATTGTGTTTTCTGTGTTCAATGCTTAATGTTTATATGCTTTTGGTCTGATCACCCATTTGTGTGCACAGTTAGGTGACTTTAGCATTGGGAAATGTAATGTTTCCTTAGAACTTGATTGAAGCAGGATCGAAACTTAGTCTTAAATAAGGGATCTGCGGATTAAGTTTTGGTTTTAATTATGTTGTTAGAATAATGTTGTTTAGTTTAGGCCTAGTCTTAAATGAGGGATCTGCAGACGAAGCTTATGCTAAATTAGGCTAAACTTTCGTAAGCTACTTGAGCTGAGTCTAGTCTTAAATGAGAGATCTGCAGACGAAACTTAGTTTAAGTTAGTATAAATCTAAAAGGGCTGTCTAAATCAGGCCTAGTCCAACTAATTCGGTCTAACGAGGGATCAAGGGTTTAGTAATTTAGGCTACAACATTGAACATAAGAACACGATTGATTAGAGAAATATATTTCTATGCATTAGCTTGTTTGTTAGAAAGACCCAACATTTCTACCTACTGCTGTCATTTTATTTACTTGCACTTTATAGTTTTTAGCATAAAAGTTTAGTTTAAATTTTGTTTGAAATTATCACTCATACATGTTCTCTCAACAATGCTTCGATTCTGAACTTAATTCACGCTAACATTAGTTCCCTATGTTCGATACTCGGATTCATCCATTTTAATTTTAAATACTTGACGATCCGGTGCGCTTTCCAGTAAACCCCCATTGAATTTTCCTTGAGACATAAATGAACAAAAAGTAACTGCAATGGGGAGTCAACAAAGAACATTCACAAAGAGTAGAAAAACCAAACCAGGACTCAAATTCAACTTTGTTAGGAGTGAATCCTTGGATTTTTTAATTGTTTAGCCCTCCATGGTCATCACCAATGGAGAAACCATGAAATTTGTGTAAGTAAATGGTGGAACAGAAGTGAAAAGATGAAGAAGAATGAAGAACAATTGAGACAGAAAGAGAGATAAAAAGAAAGAAAAAAGAAAGCGTGCAACATGTTTTGTACAAAATGAAGTTCTAGTGAAGTTCTTTCTCCAAATGAAGTTCAGCCACTAACTAACTAACTAACACCAATATATTGAGTATTAGTAATTAACTAACTAACTAACTATCCAACTATTCAACTAACTAACCAAACTAATTACACAAAATAAACGCCTAGACTCACAACCCAATTATTCAAGTACAAAGGCTCTGACTTCCAAGCTCAATTTGACCCTCGAAATGGCAGAAATGGCCAAATCTTATTTGTAGCAAAATTATAGAAATGGCTCTGCTGTTCCTTTGAGTTCTGTAGTATCCTCTAGGCCCTGCACAAGGAAGATAGGTCAAGTATGCACAAAATCTGAAATTGAGCTACAATTCTCAGTTAAGCTCAATCATTTGCCTTAGACCGAAACTAAGTTAAGGTAAGAAAATAAGGTCAAAGAGATGTCAATTGAGCTTAAGAAGAATAGAAAAATATTAAACTACAAATGTTCAATCAACACTCTTATGTCTTGTGTTCACTCAAGACATTTGGACAAAGGGACAAAGGCTACACAATGGATGTGGTTGCAATAAGGTTAAAATTAGATAATTGATTTCCTCATGGGTAGGGTGGCAGCGATGCATTGCTAGATATCAATCACCGTGTATAATATTTAATGTTATAACGATAATATTTAATATTATTTCCAATTTAGTTGGAGTCTATAGTGTCACACATGTAGAGTAATCAATTGGAACAAATGAATAAACTAAATGTGATTTAATTAATTAACAACATATTTAATTAAATGAGATTTAATTAAATGATACATAATACGAAAAATATAATTAATTATATTTGAATTAATTAATTATCTATATAACTAATCAAAATTGATTTGATGGGTGTCGCAACCTACCCTACGACGGGAGTGCATGATGAAAAGAAAAAGTGTGTCTTCTCATGAAGAAAACGCGTGGAAGTTGCCACCAACATTTATTCGAGGAAAATGTTAGAAAAACCAAAAAGAGATCTACGAATATTGAAAATAAGGGTTCAGGAGTTGTTTACGCATAGGGAAGGTATTAGCACCCCACGCGCCAACCATAAGGGACGGCAGCCTTTAATCGAGTGTGCATAACGTGACTTCAAAATTATTTATTTTCCCTTTTTATATTTTTTTCTTTTTTGGGGTCGACAAGGGTGTTGCCTTTGCTCCTATGTATCGTCAAGTGGGAGGAGGAATTCAGACCTACGTAGTTCTTTAAGTCTGAATGTTTGTGTGTTAAATTGATTTTATGTTTTTGAAAGATTTATTTTAATTATGAACAAAAGGTCATTAAGGCATTAGAGCTTGAAATGATATTTTAAATTTTAAAACGCGAAGCGAATCGTTAAAGCGTTGGACCTTGAAATGATCTCAAGTGATATTTGATAAACAAAAAAAAAAAGTTATCTATGAGTTGGATTTCTCTAGGTTTCATTTATTAACTTCCAATCTTTTTAAAGACAACTTTACAACACTAATGATCGGTTAAGATTGAACTTTACAAACAAAACGAGATAACCGATGATAGGTGGAGGAAATTGTAGAGCAAGCTTCATGATGAATCAAGATTGATTCAAAGAGTTTCGATGATAACAAAGATGATGACAAAAAGCTCAAAAGTCAAGAACACATCATGATAACAAAGATGATGATCTCAAGAATCAAAGAATGAGTTCAAGATTGAATCAAAAACACTTCAAGGTTCAAAAGGAAATTTGATTTCAAGAATCAAGAATCAAGTTTCAAGATTCAAGTTCCAAGAATCAAGATCAAGACTCAAGATTCAAGAATCAAGAGAAGACTCAATCAAGATAAGTATTAAAAAGTTTTTTCAAAAACTGAGTAGCACATGAATTTTTCTCAAAACCTTTTACCAAAAAGTTTTTACTCTGGTAATTGATTACCAGTAGCAAAATGGTTTTCAAAAAGCTTTCAACTGAATTTACAACGTTCCAATTGATTTCAAAATGTTGTAATCGATTACAATGATTTGGTAATCGATTACCAGTGTGTTTGAACATTGAAATTCAAATTTAATTGTGAAGAGTCACATCCTTTCACAAAAAAAGCTTTGTGTAATCGATTACACTGATTTGGTAATCGATTACCAGTGATAATTTCTGAACAAAATCAAAAGATGTAACTCTTCCAATAGTTTTCAAGTTTTTCTAAAAGTTATAACTTTTCCAAATGGTTTTTAAGTTTTTCTAAAGGTTATAACTCTTCTAATGGTTCTCTTGACCAGACATGAAGAGTCTATAAAAGCAAGGCTTTGATTTGCTTTTCAATGTATCTTTTCAATTCATTCTTTAGACAACAAACTTTTGCCAATTGATTTCTTAGTCTCTTTGAACTTCTTCTTCTTCCTTTGCCAAAAGCTTTCCAAAGTTTTCTAGTTTTCCAAACCTTGAAAACTGTGTTATTCATCTTTTTCATTCCCTTCTCCCTTTGCCAAAAAGAATTCGCCAAGGACTAACCGCCTGAATTCTTTTTGTGTCTCTCTTCTCCCTTTTTCAGAAGAACAAACGACTAACTGCCTGAATTCTTTTGTGTCTCCCTTCTCCCTTGTCAAAGAATTCAAAACGACACAGTCTGAGAATTCTTTTGATTCTTCCCTTTCCCATATACAAAAGATTTCAAAGGACAAACCGCCTGAGAATTCTTTTGTATCCCCACTCACAAAGTTTCAAAGGTTTAACTGCCTGAGAACTTTGTCTTAACACATTGGAGAGTACATCCTTTGTGGTACAAGTAGAGCGTACATCTACTTGGGTTGTTGACTGAGAACAAGAAGGGGTACATCTCTTGTGGATCAGTTCTAGTGGAGGGTACATCCACTAGGTTGTTCAAAGAGAACAAGGGAGGGTACATCCCTTGTGGATCTTTGCTTGTAAAAGGATTTTTACAAGGTTGAAAAGAAATCTCAAGGACTGCAGGTCGCTTGGGGACTAGATGTAGGCACGGGTTGTTGCCGAACCAGTATAAAAACTCTTGTGTGTTTGTCTCCTTCTTCCCTACTCTTTTAATTTCCGCTGTGCACTTTAATTTATGCTTTTACTTTTGGTTAAGTTTCTTTTCTATTCTTCATTTACTTAACAATATAGTAAAAGCCTTAGAAGAGTAAATTTTTAATTAGTAAAGTTTTAGGAATAATTAATCCAACCCCCCCCCCCCCATTCTTAATTATTATGAGGCCACTTGATCCAACAGAAATGAACATGCACAAAACAACAAGGGTGGCCCTAAAGGCATAGATCATATTTGAATCTTAAAAAAAAACTAACCAATGGTTGCACGAAGAATAACGAACAAGGAACAACGTAGAGATTGATGACAGTCGCGATTCCGCAGCGCCTCGGCATCGTTTCCTCTTCTTTCTCTCTTCTCTCAATTTCCTTCACTACTGAACCTTGGAACCCTTTCCTCGCCCCCTCCCCCCCCCCCCCCTTCACACCTTTTTATAGTAAAAAATGGCATTTGGGACCATGGCAGCTTGCCCAGGCGAGCAGATGCTTCATCCTAAGCAATTAAGGGGCCCAGGCGAGCCAGAGGCTAGCCTGGGCGAGCTAGGGTCCATAAAACTCACTGAAAAGACACTTTTGCCCCTCCCTTTTGGTATATTTCGCATCCTTGACCAAAACATCAAACAATCTTTCATCTTGTGCGATAACTAGTGTCGAATAACACAGTTCGGCTAGCAAGAATCAAAACATCAGTGAATGATAGTCCCCGGACAAAATTAGGGTATGACAATGGGATAATTATATCTAATCAAATATGATTTGATAAGATGATAATATCTAATGAAATATGATGTGATGAGCTAAAAATATGTTATATCTAATCAAATAAGATTTGAAGAGAAGTTTAATTGAATTGGGACAAGCCCAATCCAATTAAATTTTGGACCAGCCTAAGGGGGAGGTGAGCATTTGCTTGCTACACCCCATTATCATATCATATAGTCACACTTTGTGTGTGTCCTTCATGCTTTACATGCCTCATGACACCTAAGGACATTTAGTGGAGAATATTGGACTTGATCTTGGATTAGTGGGTTGAACCATAGCCGAAATTCACTAATCATAATTAGTGAAATTTTGGCTCCACAAATTCAAATTCAAGTGAAATTTGAATAGAAATTCAAATTTCCCTCCAATTTTGTGTGACACTTAGGCTATAAATAAAGGCCTTGTGTGTGAATTTTTTTGAACTTTGATCATTTGAGAAATTAGAATTCAAAGTTCAAACCTCATTCTCCCTCTTATCTCTCTCAAAATTTTGTTGCCCTTTCTTCCTCCCCTTCCACTCATCTTCTCCTACCTTCAAGCTCTTATCCATGGCTTCTTATGGTGGTGAATTTGTTCTTGACTCATCTTCTCCTTGAAGTGGCATCTCCAATCACCTTTCCTCCTTTTCCATTCAGCTGCCATTGATCTTCAAGAAGTAAAGGACTTCATTGATGAAGAAGATCCAAGGCCTACAAACTCTACATGGAGCTACATTAGGATATATATATATATATATATATATATATATATATATATATATATATATATATATATATAAGAGTAAGGTTGACCTAACAAATATACATGAAATTCACTATTGAGAAAGAGAAAGTAGTTTGTGCTTACCAAAGACAATGCATCACCTACCAAGCTCTACATGTGTCTACTGTCAGCTAGCACTAAGACCCTTCTCTAATAGTTGCTTGCATGGACTGAGTAAATGCATTGTAATTTTGATACTTGGTGATCAAAGACAACCCATCACTTGAAAAAACGCTACAAAGGTACATTCTAGGTCCTTAGAGATTCATGAGTAATGCGTGATCCATTGGATGGGGTTGTTTCGCTCATAGTCTTTAGATTTTTTTAAAATTATAGACTGTAAAACTCCTACACAATATATATAACAAGAAACGCCAAAACAATAAAAGTGAGATACATCTCACTTCATGTTCATGGTTTGAAAATATTTCACAAGGAAAGTGTTGGAAAGAGAATGACAGAGAAAATGTTGCTAGCACTCTTCTTGGTATAAAAAAAAAAGATTTGGTTAACCTGGCCACTATATCCTAAATATAATCTAACCTTTTTAAGGTTCTTGACAAACCCACCACGAGTTCCACAGATACACTATCTCACTTTCACTTAGAAATATCTAAAAGCTTAACAAACCTAATGGTTTTTGATACTCTTGACACACTAAACAGACATGCATAAACTAGTCTACCTCCATTTCATATCGAGCCACCAAAATATCTTTTTAATGTCTAAATAAATATTTTTGGCTCTAAGTTGGATACTTAAACTATGACACCCTTCTACCCCGAAAGACATACACTTGTAATGTTTTCTAAATATGTTCGCAACTAAATAAAAGGATGTATCGACTTTTAAAAAAATATTTTGCAATAAAATAGTATTACATGTCAAATATTTGTAAACTTAAAGAAAATGGCTCAACAAATAGCATAATTCCATGTTAAACAAATTTTGGCACCCCAAAAGCTATACAAACCATATTAAATAAAATATAGAGAAAAATTACTCATCAATTGAATACTTAGATAAATGAATAAAACTAATATCCCAATGTTACATTGTTTCAGAAAATCCATAATCCTAAAATTAAAAGTAATATCAAGTGAAGACCTAAGTCTTTCACGTAACGTCATCATCATAACCTTATAGAGACTCACCTACAAGGGTGACATTTAGTTCAATCACAAACAAGACAAAATGACACAAAATGTGATGCAAATTAGGCCCATAGACTTGTATGCATGTGGTACCATTTTTGAAAATACTATTGAAAAAAATGGTGGTACTCAACAAACCAAGAGGGGGGGTGAATTCATTTTCAAAACAAAACGAACTTTAAAAACCAAAGTTACAAAAACTTCTTTTCTACGGATCGTATCACAACACTTCTCATAAATCAAACTCAATCAATACTTAATCAATATCTTGAACCTTTTTGAAAACTGATTAATACTTGAATGAGAGATAAAGATCAGATCAAGAGAAGAAATACATAACCTTTTTATATTGGTTCACTCTCTATCACTAGAGAAGCTAATCCAATTATCTAATCCAAAACTAGAATTAGATTTTCATTATGCAAAAAGAATTCTTACAAGCAATCACAACCAATCTACAGTTCCCACCCTAGAAAAAGAGACTTAGACACCCAACACTAGGATCCTTTGTGAATAAGAGCCTAAGAGAACCCTACTCTTAGCCCAAACTAGAAACACCTATTCTAGAAAAACCTTGCTTGACTGATGAGGTGTTCTTCTTGAACTCAAGAAAGTGACACAACACACTTATCACAAAAGATCTTCACAATCAAAAGATTTGAAGGTGTGAGTTACTTCTTCAAAGTACTTTTCTTCTGTTCTTTCTTTAACTAATAATAACACATTATCTTAGCTCATTCAAAGGCTTGTTGTGTTATTTTCGAGATTATTTTGAAGAGAAAACAAGCTAGTTATTTATAGAGAAAACAATTATAAGCGCATGTAATCGATTAAATCTACAAGGTAATCAGTTAATTCAATGAAGTAATCGATTAGCTTATCTTTTCAATCGATTAAAGCATTCGTCCAAACACCTGGAAACAACTCAAGAACAATGTAATCAATTAGATACTTAAAGTAATCGATTAAAGTGTTATTGTTAACTTTTGAATCACTTCTAGAAAGAGAAGTAATCAATTATATCACATGGTAACCAATTAAAGTAGAGACTCCTGAATAAATCAGTCGTTGTCTCAAAAATAATTGTGTAATCGATTACAATAAGGTTGTAATCGATTAAACCGACACGAGACATAACTTTACAAGCTTTAGACAACTTGTGTAATCAATTATGATAAGGTTATAATCGATTAAAACAGAGAGTTTTGCCTTCTAAAGAAACTTTTCTAACTTAGAAATTTTTCTTCTCACTTACTCATGATGATGCATGATGCATAAAAGATATGATATGGACTAAGATGTACCATTCAATATAACAACCAATACAAATGCCACTCAAGGGAGTCGGGCATGTAAAAGACAAAACATCTTCAAGCTTTAGTCTACATATTGTTCATGTTGCTCCCCTTATCTCTAGCAATCTCCCCCCTCCCCTTTTGCCTTTGATGATGCCAAACTTGAATATGAAATTGAGTGCATTTGGAGGGTTTGAGTCTTGAGATTAGAGACTTACTTTTCTTAGTCAATCCTGAAAGTTCTTAACACTTAAGAGAAGATCAATTTATATCATCATCATCATATATCTTACTATATAATTTTACTGATATTAATGCAATATAATGAAGTGTAGTATGCTAGTTCATCTCCCAAATGCTTATGTAATGCAATGCAAGCAAATATGCAATAGATATGCAGCAGTTCATATCTCCTCTTATGAAAATATGCAATTCATCTCCTACTTTTGGCATTAACAAGGCCAAAAAGTTTGAACTTATACACAAAACAAAACATACAAACTGAAGGGAAATAAAACCATAGCATTTCATTAATCATGAAACATTACAATTCATTAATCATAGAACATGAAAAACTTAACTATCATTATAAGACAAAGACAAACAAAACAAGACATAACAAAAAAAATCAACAGACAGCAAAACCAAGCACAAGAACATAACTACGCTTCATTCTCATCCAGTTTAGGTTACTAAGGGTTAGCCTAGTTTCTATGTTCTCTAGCCTAGTGGTTATGTTTTCTAAGGTGTTGTGAACATCTACTGAGTGCTCTTGATGGAGATGAAGCATGGCATCCATCTTTTGAATCATGAGAGACTCTAAAGGACTCCATTGGTGCATAAGCTCTTGCTGAGCTTCATCTTCAGCTTCTTCTTCCATCTGGTCCATGTTTGTTGTTGTTGGTGACTCTCCAGCCATGATCCATTTGTATTCAACAAACCTCATCCCAAGATTCTTGATATGCCTTTTGGTTATCTCATTGGATGCTTTGGTAAAGTCTACAATCTCATTAGAAACATCGACATTGAAATAATGAATGAATCTAGAGGCTAGCACAGCATACAGAAACTTATAGTCCACTAACCGACAACTTTTCAACATGATGTCTTCAATAAGGAGTACCCAATTCATTTGAATACCTGATTTTAGACCATACACGATCTGTAAATCATTGTTAGTCACCTGTGCGTGGTTGTTGGACCTCGGTGTGAGAATGTCTGTTATAAGGTACACGAGCATTCTGTCTCTAGCAGTTAAACCACCTACACTTAAGTGATTCCTCAGATTCCTTGCTGGGTCAAGGAGCATAGCTCTGTAAGTCTGCATCTTATTGTAACCATCAACAGATTCTTCAAACTTGCAGACTCCACCCATGTCCAGTCCGGCTACCACCTTCCAAACTGTATCATCGATAACCATTTCTACACCATTAATAGTAGAAAACAAATTACCTTCCATATCGGCGCGGGCACAAGTATAGAAAATTTTCACCAACTCCGGGTAGAAAGTTCCTTTCATTTGCACAAGCTTAGGTAGACCCTGTGCTTCGAGCAGATTAGGGAAGTTAAACCCTTGCTGAGAAAACCACTCCAAGTCTAGAAACTTGGGTATTCTCACATTCTTCGTTGTGTATATTATCTTGAAGTTGTTCTTCTTATTCTCGTCTGTGAACCATGCATCAAGCATATTGAGAGCAGCCTGAAAGCACTCTCATTGCTTCCTCTTGGAGGACTTGGCCTTCTTCTGAGCTCTGGAGGGGTTGCTAAGAAGAAAGTTAGGGTTTCATAAATGGGTGATTAGAGTAGGTGTTGGTGTGACTGAGAAGAGTTTAGGGTTGCCTTTTATAAAGAGATAGTGACGTTTTAGTTGGTTAAGGTAGGTGGCAATTTTGATAAGGTGAAGACAAAAATGTTGGAGTAATCTATTAAAATGACATAGCAATCAATTAAATTGGTCCTCATTTTCACTTAAAACCAAAAACTACTATAAGTAATCGATTAAAATGCAAGCATAATTGATTAAATATGCCAAAAAAACTCCCCCTGAGGCCATGGTAATCGATTAAAATAGAATGGAATCCATACTAAACTCATACTTACAAGCATGTAATCGATTGAACAGACAGGTAATCGATTAAAACATACAGTTTTAAACAAAAACACCACAAACATGAAAAATGGTAATCGATTAAAATGTGGGGTAATCGATTAAAATAGAAGATTTTCAAAACTAAAAACACATACCAAGCAATGGTAATCAATTAAATCATGGCGTAATCAATTAAAACATAAAGTTTTGAAAAAATGATCATACAACTAACACACAGTAATAGATTAAAACAAAGAGAAATCACAAAATAACCAATGAAAGCATGTGATTTTCCGAAAAACAAATGAGTAAACACACAAATCAACAAACTAAGGCACATCAAGAGTAATCAAGTGATATAGAAAGCAATATGCAACAGATAATGTGCATTAAACAAAATGTCATTCTATGATAGATCCATCTAATATGCCTAGTTCATTTCTAATAAAGAAGAACCTATCTCTAGCAAGTGATTAAGTGAATATGTCTACTAGTTGATGCTCACTATCTATGAACTCAATGCATAAATCACCTTTTAACACATGATCTCTAAGAAAATGATGCCTTATTTCTATGAGTTTAGTCCTAGAATGCATGATAGGATTTTTAGTTAGATTGATCGCACTTGTGTTGTCACATTTTAGAGGAATGTGATCAAGGTTTACTCCAAAGTCTTCAAGTTGTTGCTTCATCTAGAGACTTTGAGCACAACAACTTCTAGCTGCTATATACTCAACTTTTGTAGTGGGAAGTGATACACAAGCTTGTTTCTTGCAATTTCAAGATACAAGAGAGCTTTCTAATAGGTGGCATGTCCCACTTGTGTTTTTTCTATCTAATTTGTAACCTACAAAATCAGAATCTGAAAAGCCTGTTAGATTTAAGGAGGTACCTATGGGATACCATAAACCTACATTGGTTGTGCCCTTAAGGTACTTAATGATCCTTTTGATAGCTATAAAGTAAGATTCCTTAGGATTAGCTTGATACCTTGCACACAAGCAAACACTAAGCATGATATCTGGTCTACTAGCCAACCATACCTCTATATCTTGACTCATCCACTGATTTACCTTTCTCATCTAAGTCAAGGTAGGTTGAAGTTGCCATTGGAGTAGATGTTTCTTTGCATTTTTCCATATCGACTTTCTTAATTAGTTATGTACAGTATTTGGTTTGACTAAGGAAGCTTGCATCTTTCATCTACTTGACTTAGAGTCCAAGAAAGAAGTTTAACTTTCCCATCATAGACATCTCAAATTCTATCTACATACAACTTGAAAATTCCTTACACAAAGTTTCATTAGTAGAACTAAATATAATATTATCAACATATATTTGAACAATTAACAACTCATTGTTTACTTTCTTAATAAACAATGTTTAATCAACTTGGTCTCTAGTGAAAGATTGCTCAAGTAGAAAACTGCTCAATCTATCAAACCATGACCTTGGTTCTTCTTTCAAACCATACTTTTTCAGTCTATAGACATGGTTAGGATGTTAGTAGTCCACAAAACCTGGTGGATGATCTACATAAACTTCTTCTTCAATGAGACCATTAAGGAAGAAACACTTCACATCCACCTGAAAAAGTCTAAAATCCATGATACATGCAAATGCAAGCAGCAATCTTATGTGATGTAGCTCCATGTAGAGCCTGTAGGCCTTGGATCTTCTTCATCAATAGAGTCCTTTACTTCTTGAAGATCAATGGCAGTGGAATGGAGAAGGAGGAAAGGTGATTGGATATGCCACTTCAAGGAGAAGATGAGTCAAGAACAAGCTCACCGCCATATGAAGCCATGGATAAGATCTTGAAGGTAGGAGAAGATGAGTGGAGGGAGAGGGAGAGGGAGAGAAGGGGCACGAAATTTATGCCTCAAATGATGTCTGAACTTTGAAGTATAATTTCTCAAATGATCAAAGTTGAAAAAAATGCACACACAAGGCCTCTATTTATAGCCTAAGTGTCACACAAAATTGGAGGGAAATTTCACTTGAATTTGAATTTGAATTGGTGGAGTCAAATTTGGAGCCAAACTTTCACTAATTATGATTAGTGAATTTTAGGTATGGGTCAGCCCACTAATCCAAGATCAATTCCAAGATTCTCCACTATGTATGCTTATGTGTCATGAGGCATGTAAAGCATGAAGGACATGCAAAAAGTGTGACTATATGATACAGCAATGGGGTGTAGCAAGCAAATGCTCACCTCCCCCTTAAGATGGTCCAAAATTTAATTGGATTGGGCTTCTCCCAATTCAATTAAATTTATCTCCCAACACACACACATCCAATAGTGCACTTATGCATGTGAAATTACAAAACTACCCCTAATACAAAAACTAGTCTAGGTGCCCTAAAATACAAGGGCTGAAAAATCCTACATTACTAGGGTACCCTCCCTACACTATGGAGCCCTAAATACAAGGCCAAAAAATAATGAAACCTTAATATAATATGTACAAAGATAAGTGAGCTCATACTGAGCCCATAGGCCCAAAATCTACCCTAAGGCTCTTGAGAACCCTAGGGCCTTCTCCAGCATCTCTGGCCCAATCTTCTTGGAGTCTTCTATCCAATGCCCTTGCGGGGTAGGATTGTATCATTCCCTCCCCCTTGAAAAGGATTTGACCTCAAATCCATAGGTTCTTGAAACTCTGGGCTTCTTCCCTCAACACCTGCAAAAAGAATAAAAACATATATATTAGTGGTGTTTGGCATGTTGGAGTAGGGTAAGGTCTGAAAACCCCTTCCCTGGGCATCTTCCCATGAGGGAACATGGTTCCTCAACAACTCAATAAGTGGTGCTACAAGTATAAAAAAAAATATGGGACAAATATATTGTAAAAGTTTGTTAAGTCATGGAAGCCCTAAATTGTCCTCATACTTGGTGGGCTGGGCCACTCATGAATGACCTTTATTCTCTTAGGGTTTGTGGGAACCCCTTGATCACTATTTAAAAAATTAAGGAAAGTAATGCAATAAAACATACATTTTTTCTGTATTTTCATATTGATTATTCCTACAAAAAATTATGACAAACCTAAGGTGTCCCATATGAGCACCTAGATTTGTATTGAAACCAAAAATAAGAACAAACCTACCTAATGAGTCCCTATGTACACGAATCATGAAGATGTTGGGTGCATGAGTGATTTTACAAAAAAGGGTTGCACCACTCAACACATTCATCATATCACCTATTTTAGGGATTTGGTTCCTAATAATACATATTTTGGGCACCAACAGAGCACAAGGATTTAAGCTCTTACCAACCAAACCCTCATCCAACAACTCCTTTACTTGAGGAATAACCTCAAACCCAAGAGATGTGACAGTGCTAACAAGTTCCTTTTTACAAAGGAGAAGATGTGAAGGTTGTCTAAGAGGGGAAGTTTCTTTAATATTTGTCTTTATTGCAAAAATGACTTTCCTTCTTAACTAACCTCTTGGAGGAGACGTTTACCTCCTTACACTCCTCCTTAACCATTAAAGGTTGTCCTTCTTCTTGGGGGTAGATTTCTTCACTAGATTCTTCCCATTTTGCTTCTTCACTTTCACTAGGGGAAGGTGAAGTAGTAGCTTCATCTTGGCTACTATAAATCTCTTGGCCCCTCCTAATCATGGTTTTCTTGGTGGGGCATTGAGAAGTAATGTGTCATCTTCCAAGACATTTAAAGCACTTTATAGAGCTAGTCTTCTCTTGCATACTAGCCTTAGGGGGTTTGTTTTTCTATTGTCTTCCCCTTATCATCTTTGGGCTTAGAAGGTGTCACCCCTAAAATACCTTGACCTTGTTCTTTCTTTGGATAAGAGTGAGAGCCATAAGATTTTGAAGTAGACTTCCTTTTAAGTTGTTGCTTTACCCTTATTTCCCAATCTAAGTAAGCCTCTACATTGTCCTTCCCATGCAAGTATGGGGGGGGGGGGGGGTTAATGTTAGCCTCTTGAGGCTTTCTTTCCTTTCCTCTCCTATGGGAGTGAGGTCTAAGATGTGACCTATGCCTTCCTACATAATAGTCACGAAGTTCATCACTTAGGCTCTTGCAAGAGTCATGACTACTATAGGAGGCATGTTTTCTTTTCTTAAATTTTTTATTTTCCTTCTTTCTTCTTCCCTTATTTGTTCCCTCTCATCTCTATTTATTTTTACCCTCTCTTTTCCTTTTTCTTTTCTTTCTAGTTTTTCTTTCCATAACTTGAGGGAACTCAACTCATCTAAGATTCTAGATAGAGGTCCTTATGACTAGTACCCTCACCATTAACACTAGATGAATGATGACTCATGTTGGTTCCTAAGTTGTGGTTCTTTCTTGTTGGGGGTTTTTAAAAGGTAAAAGCTAGGGTTCAAAAGAATTCAAGATAAGCGTGATAAGAAAGAAGAAATTATTATGTAATAGCAAGATAAACTAGGCATGACTATTAAAGAAAATAAGCTATGAAAGTAAGCAAGAAATTAAAGTGCAAGAAATGTAAACTAGGCGGATCTTAAGAGTGTTTGGATAACCACATGTAAGGTTCCCAACAAAACACTCACTATCCTAAGAGAAAATTGCCTAAAATTATTACACACAAATAGAAGTTAGGTAACCTATTGGAGGCTCCCAACACACTTCCAATGAATGGCCTTTTATTTCAAAATTTGAAAGCAATGAAGGTAAGTAAATTGTCAATTACAAAATCACAAAAAGGTCCTCAATTTTGGTGGTTGTTCTCTCTTTGGTGATTCACTCAATTTGGGGTGCTTCTTAGTTCAATAGCTCTTAAGGTGGTTGGCCCCTTGCTTCTTGACTCAAATTCTTCAAGGGATGGCACCAATCCTCCTTTCCAATTCCCTATATGGCAACTCACAAACAAGGAAACAAAGAGACAAGCAATAACCAAAGACCAAAAAAATGAAATTAAATCTAAACCAATAGATTTTTAACAAGACAAATTTTCAAGGATTATTCAACAATTAAAGCAGTGAAAAACACATAAAAGCAAGCTAGGACTCAAAGAGAAACCTAGAATCGCTCTAGAGTAGAGTAGAAAAACTAAAAATAAAACTCAAGAAACCTCTAGTTTTGGCACTTGTTTTCACACTACTTTTGAATTGAAATATCATTACTAAGATTGGTATAAAATAGGCACCAATTATAGAACAAATTTTGAGCCAAAACAACAAGCACACTTCCCTTTCACTTTTTTTTCCTGGACACTTATTTTCCTGCCAACTTGTGAGATTTTTATTATTTTTTCAGTTTATCCAAATCACTTGGTTCTTTTTTTATAATTTTTTCCAAATGTCTAGAAAATACAGTAAAACTTTTAGCTCAAAATTCGTAGTGACAAATTCCCAGTAATTTTTACAAGTTCGTATGTTCAAGCTGCCAGCACCAACAATTTCAGACTTTGAATTTTTTAAGCATGGTATATTGATTGCCTTATGCTTACTTTCAACCTTCCTATGTATCTTGAAGTCACTAGGCTTGTTTACCACACTTTTAGGAGTTCAATATTCACTTAGGATCAAAATTTCAGCCTGCAATTCAATCACCAAAACTCAAATTCACAATAGACACAAGCATAAGGAAACCTAAAAGTTCAAGAAAAGGTTCACAATCAAAGACTCTCTAAGAATTTTGCATGAACATGTTAAGGACTAATTAACATGCAAGATTTGACTCAAAATTCAAATGATAGGCAAGGGATTGCAAGAATACATGAACAAATGTATCTAGAATTCAATCAACAAAATTAAAAGCGACACAAACTTATAACATAACGTGACAATTATTATGACTAAACATGACTCTAAGACAACATGAATCAAGTGATTTACAATAGATTTTTGTGTATTCTTTTCTAAACAATATTTTGCAAGAAAATTGAGATCTAAAGTTTTAGCACAAGAATATTATGACTGAAAAATGATAGAACCTAAAATCAACACAAAAACATGATTCAAGATTAGATCTATAAAATTTGAACCATAGAAATGCAAGAATAAGTGTAGATCTAAGATTTAATCGGTTTATTTTTTTGAATCTACTCTAAACAGCACCAAACCACAAGACAATGGAGAAGATACATGGAGAAGAAGATGAAGAGCAAGGAATTAAAGTGAATTAACCAAATAAAAAGATAGAGGAAACAAAAGAACATCACCTAGATGAAAATGCTCTTGATACCACATGATGTAGCTCCCTGTGGAGCTTGTAGGCCTTGGATCTTCTTCACCAATGGAGTCCTTTACTTCTTGAAGATCAATGGAAGCTGAATGGAGAAGGAGGAAATGTGATTGGAGATGCCACTTCAAGGAGAAGATGAGTAAAGAACAAGCTCACCACCATAGGAAGTCATGGATAAAAGCTTGAAGGTAGGAGAAGATGAGTGGAGAGAGAGGGAGAGAAGGGGCACAAAATTTATGCCTCAAATGAGGTCTGAACTTTGAAGTGTAATTTCTAAAATGATCAAAGTTGAAAAAAATGCACACACCATGCCTCTATTTATAGCCTAAGTCTCACATAAAATTGGAGGGAAATTTCACTTGAATTTGAATTTGAATTGGTGGAGTCAAATTTGGAGCCAAAATTTCACTAATTATGATTAGTGAATTTTAGTTATGGTTCAATCCACTAATCCAAGATCATGTCCAAGATTCTCCACTAAGTGTGCTTACAAGTCATGAGACATGTAAAGCATGAAGAACATGCACAAAGTATGACTATATGATATGGCATTGGGGTGTAGCAAGCAAATGTTCACCTCCCCCTTAAGATGGTCCGAAATTTAATTGGATTGGGCCTCTCCCAATTCAATTAAATTTATCTCCCAACACATACACATCAAATAGTACACTTAATGCATGTGAAATTACAAAACTACCCCTAATACAAAAACTAGTCTAGGTGCCCTAAAATACGAAGGCTGAAAAATCCTACATTACTAGGGTACCCTCCCTACACTATGAAGCCCTAAATACAAGGCCCAAAAATAATGAAACATTAATCTAATATGTACAAAGATAAGTGGGTTCATATTGATTTCATGGGCCCAAAATCTACCCTAAGGGCTCATGAACTCGCTTAGCGAGGCAGATTGGTAAGCGAGCCTCTTTCGCTTAGCGAGGCAACCAGCTTACTTAGCGGATGCAAAACCCTAGAAGAGGATAAGTCAGAGATCAATGCGCTTAGCGCGCAGCTAGCCTACCTAGCAAGGACGTTGTCTCTTCTCGCGCTTAGCGCGCCCAAGCTCGCTTAGCGGATTTTCACTTACTCTCGCTCAGCGAGACATGCTTGCTGAGTGCGCCTTCATATGTTGAGAAGTCCAAGAGCCTTTAAAACACTGAGTTGGTGGGAAACCAAAAGACAGGAAGCTAGACCAAGCAATTGCTACGTGAAAACAGAGAGAAGAAGGCTAAGAGGCTGGAGAGAAGACATTCTTCTTCACTCTTTTCCATTTTCTTTCGCAAAAAAATTCATTTTCCTATTTGTATGAAGCTCTCCATGTTAATGGAGGGCTAGAATTTCATTGTTGGGGAGTATTCTACTGAGCACTCTTAATGTAATTGTCTAACTATCTATTTAATGTTATTTTTTGGTGTTCTTTTCTTCTATCTACACTTATTTTACATGCGTTTGACTTGATCATCCATTTGTATGTTTAGTTAGGCTTTTGAGTGTTGGAAAATGCTTTAAATCCTTAGAACTTGATAGAGCAGCTAGAGGCCTGTGTATCTAGGAATAGAATGCAGTAATCTAGTATATTTTGCACTGTGCGCATATTGCAACTCTTTTAGAATGGTTTGTTGAGGAATCAAGGACGAAAACTAAGGGAGTTAGGCTCATTCTTGTGAGGAATCAAGGTCTGAGTATATACTCAGTGCAAGAACACTAGAATAATGTTAAATAGAGAAAAACCTTTTTATACGGCAAGAAAAAGTTTAGTAGAAGGCTCCCCAACGCTTTTATCTTGATATTTATTGTATTTTTACAGCTTTGAGTTTATTTCGTAAGTTGATAAATAGAGTAGTTGATTGCAGAAAATTTTACCATCATTGAATCGTTTATTTCATTTTCAGAAGCAAAAAAAAATGTTTACATACTGAATATACATACACTAAGTGAAACAAATTTCCTATGAATACGATACTCGGTCTTACTGTTTAAGTACTACTTGTGCAAATTGGTACACTTGCTAATCGTGCAAACATTGAGCATGTGATTAAGATCACTCTTTCCTTTTTTAATTTTCCAAAAAGATCTTTAAGATAGGAAAACTTAATTTTCAACTTCATATGTTCAACATAGTGATTCTTTTTGAAATTTTCAAATTCAGTTTGCAAAGACTTGTAATCATCCATGTTAAAAGAAGTGGAGGTAAACTCATAACCAGTGGCTTTATATTTTGAAGCAAGTTTTTCATTTTTTTTTTTGCTACAATTTATCTATCTCACTTTGTGTTGAAGCCAATTTAGTGATATGCAACTTCATATAGCTTTTCAACTTTTTGTTCAAAACAACAAGCCTTGGAGCTTCTTCATGCATTTCATTAAATGCTTCCAAAACTTCTTCAAATTCAGGATTTACCTCAGTTTCTTCAATGGTTGATGAGTCATCCATTGACTTTTCCATTAAGCATACATTTGTAATTTCTTCATCACTAGAAGAGTCGGAGGTTATTGACACATTATCTTCCCAAGCTATATTGGCTTTCCTTTTTTTGTCCTTTTTTCCTTTCTTTTCACCAACATGTTTTCTTAGGTAGATAGGACATTCAAATTTGATACGGCCTTGCTTGCCGCATTCAAAGCATGTGAAGTTGTTGTTCTCAATCTTCTAGGAGGATTTAAAGAATTTTCTATCTTTCGACTTCTTGAGAAATTTTCCAAGTTTTCTTACCATCAAATTGAAATTCTCTGCATCTTCCTCACTACTGGAACTATCCTTGTAATCTTCCTTTGAGGAGTGCAATTCCTCCTATGTTGAATTAGCTCATGTTCATATGCAAGCAATTTACCGAAGAGAGCTTCCATCGGCATTGTGGCTAAATTCTTAGATTTCTTGATTGTTGTAATCTTTGGTTCCCAAGTTCTTGTAAGACAATTAGGATATTGATGTTCAGCTCTTCATCTTCAAGAATTTTTCCAAGACCAAGGAGACGGTTCACAATATGAGTGAATTTTGTTTGAAGTTCTAAAATGGTTTCTCCATTCTTCATTTGAAATGCTTTATATTCGGATACAAAAGTATGCTTTCTTGCTCTTCTTACATCCATTGTGCCTTCATGAGTGACTTCAAGCATATTCCAAATTTTCTTTTCACTTTTGCACCTTGTAGTAGGAAAGAATTCGCCAGAAGATAAACCAAAAGTTAAAATTATTTTAGCTTTTTGATCATCTTGCACTTTTCTTTTCTCGTCATCTTTCATCTCATCCCATTCTTTAGGTACTAATTCACCATTTAGTTCTTTAGTGGGAATGAAATGACCTTTAACAATGGCATTCCATGCACTGGGATCAATTGATTGAATAAATATTTCCATTCTCTTTTGCCAAAACGAAAAATGTTCACCCTCAAACAAAGGAGGTCAATTCAAAGATGCACCCTCTTTGAAAGTGATTTGTTTTGAGCCTATCTTTAGAAAAACTATGATTTTAAGTAACTTTCAAGACTTAGCTCAGATACCAATTGAAAAAGATCATGATACTCAACAAACCAAAGGGGTGAATTGGTTTTCAAAATAAAATGAACTTTTAAAACCAGAGTTACAAAAACTTCTTTTGTGCGAATCGTATCACAAAACTTTTCATGAATCGAACTCAATCAATACTTAATCAATCCATCCTTTACACGAGATCCTTCATTAAAGTTATTTCTTTCACAAAGATATATCTTGAACCTTTTTGAAAACTGATTAATACTTGAATGAGAGATAAAGATCAGATCAAGAGAAGAAATATGCAACCTTTTTATACTGGTTCACTCTCTATAACTAGAGAAACTAATCTAGTTATCTAATCTAAAACCAAAATTAGATTTTCAATATGCATAAAGAATCATTACAAGAAATCACAAACAATCACAACCAATCTACAGTTCCCACCCTGAAAAAAAAGACTTAAGCACCTAATACCGGTGTCTTTTGTGAATAAGAGCCTAAGAGAACCTTACTCTTAGCCCAAACTAGAAACACTTAATCTAACATGCCCTAAGTGATTTAAGCGCAAAAAAAAATGTGTAAAACCATACACAAAAACCAAGAGTAAAGATAGACACCACCTGATTAATCCTTTTCGCAAAACCTTGCTTGATTTAAGAGGTGTTCTTGAACTCAAGAAAGTGGTACAACTCACTTATCACAAAAGATCTTCATAATCAAAAGATTTGAAGGTGTGAGCTACTTCTTCAAAGCACTTTTCTTCTCTTCTTTCTTTACTAACAACAACTCGTAATCTTAGCTCATTCAGAGGCTTATTGTGTTATTTTTTAGATTGTTTTGAAGAGAACACAAGCTGGTTATTTATAGAGAAAACAGTTATAATTGTATATAGTCGATTAAATCTACAAGGTAATCGATTAATTCAATGAAATAATCACTTAGATTATCTTTTAAATCAATTAAAGTGTTTTTCCAAACACCTAGAAACAACTCAAGAACAATGTAATCAATTAGATACTCAAAGTAATCGATTAAAGTATTCTTGTTCACTTTTGAATTAGTTATAGAAAGAGAAGTAATTGATTATATCACATGGTAATCAATTAAAGCAGAGACTCCTGAATAAATTAGTCATTATCTCAAAAACAATTGTGTAATCAATTACAATGAAGCTGTAATCGATTTGACCGATATGAGATATAACTCTGCTAGCTTCAGACAACTTGTGTAATCGATTATGATAAGGTTGTAATCTATTAAAATAGAGAGTTTTGCCTTCTGAAGAAACTTTTCTAACTTAGAAATTTTTCTTCTCACTTACTCATGATGATGCATGATGCACAAAAGATATGATATGGACTAAGATGCAACATCCAATATAACAACCAATACAAATGTCACTCAAGGGAGTTAGGCATATAAAAGACAAAACATCTTCAAACTTTTCTCCAAGCTTCAAGCTTTAGTCTACATGTTGTTCATGTTGCTCCCCCTATCTCTAACAACTGTGAATATAGCCCATGAGTACATGTAGTCAACAAATTGTCACACAATGGGCAACCCGACACTATCGCTAACTGACTCTGGTAGTGCATTCGGGTGTTATGGCCTTTCAAGGATACTCCAGCACATATGATCAACATGATCTTAGAGGAAATGCCAAACCGTGGCACCCTCAAGGCCAGAGTCATACATCAACTCATTCATGACCTCCTCAATTAGGTTCATAAACTCCCTTCACATTACAACACATATTCACAACATGGTGCATGGTTCACAAACAATATGCACATGGTTTATTTTCGAAGTTCCTTGGAGATTCCTATCTCGTAGGGATTAGGCTCATTTTCTGCAACACATATGCATACCATGGAATATTGCTTTCACATATACGTGTGGACATCATTCATTCAATCACAATATCAATCATGGACACATTCACTCATTCACACAACAATATCATCATGTCACTTCATTCGCCAAATCATAAGTATAAACGCCATGCATCGTATTGTTATTCATTATGATATCAATATTACACACTCATTCTTCCTTTTATGTTACTATAACCTTCATAGAGTATAATAATCATATCTAGAGTTGTATCCTATTTAATTGGTTCTTATCTCATTAGAAATCTAAGATAGTTATCTACAACTTTTATGTTGACCTCAAAAGCTCATTCAATCAATTAATAAGCCTAAAATTAGGAAATATACAAATTGACCACATATTCCTAATAGTTTGAAATTAACTCACTAAAATGGAAATATATGGAGTTTTATAAAACATTTTTTAGTGAAATCATTTTTGTGAACAAAGTTGACAAACGTTGTCAAGAAAATCAGTGCAATATTCACATGAAAGAATCAATTAACATGTCCAACAAGAAATCACATAATTCATTTTTAAGGGTATCAAAGAGAGCAAAAGACCAAACCTAAATCATCAATTCATGACAGCAATTAAAGTATTTTGGGGTATTCACATCTAGTCCAAGAACTTATAAACATAAATCTAAGATCATACAATCTACCCATGACACATTGTCATTCATGCAAAGGAAGAAAAAAGAGAACCTACTCCCTCTAACCTCAAAAGAAGCAATTCCTCAGCAAGGAAAAGGAAGACGATCTTGTGACTACCCCCAAAAACGCATTGATCCAATGGCATAGTCGACAACAATCTTCACAACAACTGATGTGTATAATATGTTAGGCTTGCACAAGGGCAAGTATATCCTACGCAATAGTAACAATGGGCTTGAAAATCCAAATATCAAACTTAAAGGACCAATTGTATTCCCAATTAGTTAAGTTTATTAAACTAACAGTAGAGATGATTAAAAAGAGGATTTAAATATTTTTGGTTTTTTGGTTTTTATAAGAATAAAATTAAATGAATATAAAGAAAGGTTTAGAATTATGATAATGACCATGGGTTATGACTTACTATTACCAATTTTCCCTCAATCCTAGTCCTAATGAAATTCATTCCCCAATTAATTACTGATTCCCAAAATCAACTAAAGCCTATGATCAAGGCTAGAAGATGCTCTTTACCTTAAATCAATACCCCAATGATCATGATTCTATTAATTTAAGTCAAAGGATAAAATCAATTCTAGGGATGATTAATTAAAGATTAACTAATCTATCGGAGATTACCCAAATAGTTTGATCATGCAATTTGGTATAAAACATTTTCTACCTAGATCTACCAATTACATGCAGATGGTCACTACTATTCAATCGATTGAGTATTAGAATGGTCAACTCCAAATAAACATTAAAATAAGGAAGAAAAATAATTAACATAAAACAATGAGTATTTCCATTAAGAATAAGGAGAATGGTACAAATGGACAATTACAACATAACCCCCGGACTAAGGGGACTAGCCACTCATGATTAGAGTAAAACTAGCAATCCTATAAAGAGTAAACATAGACTTACTAATAGGCAAGAATGATGATCACGATCCATCCAAGCGGTGTTATCCATGCTCTTTAGTTCTCAAAAGCCCTCAAGTTTCTCTTAAAATCATAATAGATAAGAATAAGATTGAATATGATTTTCTTTTACAAAGACATAGACCTCTATATATAGCTTCCAAAAGATAATTGCACAAAAGGCGCACTACGGTCGTGCTAAATCCACCACGGCTATTATCGCAAGTGGTGCTAAAGCCTTAGGCTATTATGAATTGATTATAGGCATGTTGGTTGACCATGACCCTTAGGAATTGACCATGATCATGGTGAGTTTACATTTGACTATGGTCGTGATGATTACCACAGTCATGGTTAATGAACCACGACCATTATCTACTGCAAAGTCTTCAAATCTTCATAAATTAGTGTAATTTCCAACTCTTTAACTCAATTGGCACAAAAAATCACACAAAATACCTCCTAGAAAGTGGTTTATAAACAACTCTTATTATGGCAAAAATTTGGGTGCGATTTAAAACACAATCCCAAGCTGCCTAAATGCTTCAAGTTTGGAAAGTCAAAGGAAAAGATAAAAATATTAACTATGAAAGGTTATGCGCCTAATGCTAAGCCCACTTAATTCTTTGGTGCTCCTAGAATTGGTGGTCTCCTCTTTCTCTCTCTCTCTCTCTCTCTCTCTCTACATATATATATATGTGTGTGTGTGTGTGTGTGTGTGTGTGTGTGTGTGTGTGTGTGTGTGTGTGTGTGAAAAAAAGGGTTTACAAAGTTATTTTGTCCAATGTGAGACTTAAATGTGCTTTTCTTGATTATGTGACCTACTTTGGTGGGTGGATTCTGGTGCTACTTACACACATAAGTATGTTGTTGCAGGGTTACCTGTGGAGTCAACCGCCAAGTCACGCTGAAAGATTCATCTTTGTGGGCGATGGCAAAAGATTGCATTAGAGGCTATTGGAACTTTCAGAATCCAGTTGAAGATTGGATTTCTTTTGGATTTATTTGAGACTTTTTTTGTACATTCTTTCATATGGAACTTGATTTCTATTTCTAGATTGTACAAATTTGGATTTTCTTGTTGAAATAATAAAGTTAGTCTATACCAAAATTCAAATATTATTGGTTCTGGTTCTTTAATTAATAATCTTTACTTGCTTGATGTTGTTAACTCCTACAATGAAATACTGCAAACGAGTCCACATGGTACAAAACAAAAATTAAATGAGAATTGAGCCACCTTATGGCACAAGCGTTTAAGTCATATCTCTAAATAGGTAATTTAGACTTGTGTCCGATGGATTTCTTGATCCCTAGGATTTATTGAACTTTGAAATTTGTGTTGAATGCATAATGGGAAAACAAACAAACATATTTTTGGTCCTTTCCCTACAACTTCTTAGAATGGACAACAATATTTCATTATGTTCATAGATGACTAGTTAACATATAGTTACCTGTATTTTATACATGAGAAGTCTCAATACCTAGACATTTTCAAGACTTTCAAGGCTGAAGTTAAACTTGAACTTGGAAAGAAAATTAAGGTTGTCAAATTTGACCATGGTGGTGAGTACTATGACCGATATGAAGGATCAAAAGAACAATGTCTATGACCTTTTGCGTTTTTCCTCAAAGAATGTGGAATTATTTCGCAACACACTATGCCAGGAAAACCTAGCATAAATAGTGTAGCAAAATGAAGAAACTGAACTTTTAAGGACGTGGTGAGGAGTATAATTAGTCATTCTTTTTTGCCAACATCACTTTGGGGAAAGCCTTAAAGACCATAGTTTACATCCTTAATAGGGTGCCAAGTAAAGTAGTTAACAAAACCCTTATGATCTTTGGATTGGCAAAAAGACAAGCATTAAACACTTGCACATTTGGGGTTGTCCAGCTGAGGCATGACTTTATAGGCCACATGAAAGAAAGTTAGATTTAAGAGCAATTAGTCACCATCTTGTTGGCTATGTTAAATGCTCTAGAGGCTATAAGTTTTTCGAGATAGGAAATGCAAGATTTCTTGAGGAAAATGAGTTTGGAAAGGAAGTGAACATAGGGAATGTTATCTTTGAGGAAAAACCTATTATTGATAGTGATTCAGTCCTCATACCCATCAATATTCAAGACATAACTCTAGTAATAGAAAACAATGTTCAAACTAATATTAATGAGATTGTTCTAGATCAAGACAACAATAAGGTTCTCCCTCAAATACCTAAAATGCAACCTCAACAACCTCAAGAAGTGTCATTAAGGAGATCCATTAGAGAGAGGAGAAGTGCAACCCCAAATAATTATATTATCTTTCTCCAAGAACATAAAGATGGCATTTGTTTAACATATGAAGATCCAATCAACTTTTGTTAAGTTATGCGTAGTTTTAACTCTAAAAAATGGATTGATGCCATGAAGGATGAAATCAAGTCTATGCAAGACAATGATGTTTGGGATCTTGTTGAATTACTTGAAGGTGTGAAACCTATTGATTGTAAATGGATATTTAAAAATAAGAAGGATTCAAAGGGTTAATACCTAGAGATATAAGTCTCGTCTAGTCGCTAAAGGCTTTACTCAAAAGGAAGGCATTGACCATAAAGAAACATTTTCTCTGTTGTCTTCAAAGGATTCTTTTAGAACTGTTATGGCACTGGTAGATCATTTTGACCTATAGCTACATCAGATGGATGTCAAGACTGTGTTTCTAAATGGTTAGGTTGAAGAAATGATTTATATTTGTGTCAGGTGACCTAAAGTCTATGGTGTGCAAACTAAATAAATCCATTTAGGGTCTCAAACAGGCTTCCCGTCAATGGTATTACAAGCTCCATCAAAGTCATTGGCTCATATGGTTTTGAGGTAAATGTAGTTGATGACTATGTATATCACAAGTTAAATAAGAGTAAGTACATATTATTGGTATTATATGTCGATGATATATTGCTTGCTTGCAGTGATATAGGCTTCTTACAAAAGACCAAGAGATTTCTAGTGAAATTTTTTGAAACGAAAGATCTTGGGGAAGACTTTTTTTTGTTAAGAATCAAGATACTAAGATATCGTTCTTAAGGTATCCTAAGGTTGTCACAAGAAAGCTATATCGATAAGGTCCTAGATAGGTTCAACATGAAAGATAGTAAACCAACAGATATCCCAATAGCTAAAGGAGAAAAATTCAGTCTTTAAACAATGTCCTAATAATGACCTTGAAAGAACTAAGAAGCAAAAGATTTCCTATTCGTCAGTAGTAGGAAGTATGATGTATGCTCAAGTTTATACTCATCCCGACATAACATTTGACGTAGGATTTCTGAGTAGATACTTGAAAGATCCTAGAATACAGCACTTGAAGGCAACAAAATGTGTGATGCCCATTACTTGAAGAGAACAAAAGGGTATATGCTCACTTATTAGAAGTCTGATAATTTAGATATCATGGGATACTCAGACTTTAACTTTGTTGGATGTCAAGACAACAAAGGCTCCACATTTGGATACATATATATATATATGTTGGCTAGAATCTCTTAGAAGTCTGCTAAACAAACTCTTGTAGCTTTTTTGACCATGGTCGCAAAGTTCATTGCTTATTTTGAAGCACCTAACCATGGGATATGACTAGGAAACTTAGTCACTAGTTTATGTGTAGTCGATGGCATTGAAAAACCATTTAAGAATTTATTGTGATAATAACTCAGCAATTCAATACTCCAACAATAATAGGAGTATAACCAAGTCAAAATTCATTGGCATCAAGTTTCTAGTTATTAAGGAGAAAGTTTAGAATAAGCAGATTTGCATAGAGCATATAGGAATTGTTTTCATGCTAGCTGACCCACTTACTAAAGGTTTGATACCTAAAGTTTTTCATAAGCACACTGCTCATATGGATGTGACTTCTTATAGTACCTTAGTTTAGTGGGATTCCCATTTATGTTGTATATCCTATATTTCCATATTTTTGTATTGTTTGATTTTCTGCAAAAATAAAGTTGATGTTTATCATTATATTCTGAGCTTGGTTTTTTTTTTGTGCAATATTTATGTTGCATTAAGATTTATCTCTATAAAGAATAAAGTTTGGACATTGAAAGTAAACATGATTAAGATCATGTTACATGTAATTTTCATGTCATTCATCCATATTTGATCTATGTCATCAAGTATGACTGATAGTGGTGATCATTGTGGCTTAGTCACATTAGGTTGTGATAAAAATTGCAATGGTTCCTTGTTGTTATATGAGATGGACCAAACTGTTTAGGAGGAGTCTAAAAGTAAACAACAAACGCTTGTGCTCCTAAAGAAATTAGTGGTATAAATGTCTAAGGTTAATATAAAGTTCAAGTGGAAGATTGTTAGGAATTTTCTAATTCCTAATTAATTTATATGAGTTACATATTATATTATAACATTTACATCAGTTGTTTACATTTAGATGGGTCAATATAAGTGATCTAATTTAATGAACCCATTAGACTACCAACATAAAATTGATATGGGCTTAATGAGCGGAAACTAATTTGGTCCATTAGGAGATAATGACAACCTTGATAGGTTAAAACCCAAGGCACGATTATGATTCCTAATACACCAAATCAACAAGTAGTTCCTTCTCTCCCCACCTGTAGAGAAAACCAATGCACGATTAAAGAAAAGTATGATTTGGTTTAGGAATGTCATAAACCCAATTGTTTGTGATCGCTCTTGTTCCCATGCATTTTTTTGTTATTTATATCAAGCTTTATGAATTCAAGTATTCCTTAAATCCTTCTTCTCTCGATAATATGACAACGTAATGTGTTTTGGTATTCATTTGGTATTTTATATGATTTGGTTAAATTCCAAAAAAAAGTTGTTTGAAAATCAAAATTAAATTATTCTTATGAATCCACTTTCAAACCAAATTTCTTTTTAACCTTACAACGAGACTTTTTGGATGATTATATTCCATCAAAATTTGAAAATAGTTCTCCATCTAAAATTCATGGAAAAAATTATCTGGAATCTTTCTCTGTATCCATCCGAAAAGGGAGATTTTCTGGTAGTCACTACTACAAAAATAGCCTTTTACGACACCCTTTCTACAATGGTTATTTAGGGAACCGCCTTAGAAAGTGGTGTAGTGGAATTTTTGTAATTATTGAAAGGATAGGAGCATTTTACGACACGCATTCTAAGACGGTTAATAAAAACCGCCTTAGAATGTTATTTATAATTAAATTTACAACGGGTTTTATAAAATAACCATCTTATTTCTTGAAAACATAAACGTGTCCTAACTTCTCCTTTCGCACTAGTCTCGCGCCCTCCCTCAGTACTGAATCCTTCCTTTTTCTAACCCTAGTCCCGTGCCCTCCCTCGGTACTGAACCCTTCCTTTTTCTAACCCTAGTATCGCTGATGTGTCATCATTTTCTCCTATTTCTTAACCCTTTTTGTCACCATTTTAATTACTGATTAGCCTTAATTGTCAAATTAATTATGCAGTTTTATCATTTAGGCCTACTGGACTAATTTTATGTTTTTAATTTAATTTCAGGAGAATTATAGGCAATTGGGCTTGAATCCAGAATTGGGCTTGGACTTGAAAAGAGCAGACAATTTTATTCTACTAAATCTTATCTCATCTAGATATTATTTCATCTAGATTTTATCTTATCTAGATTTTATTTCATCTAGATTTTATTTTATCAAATCTTATCTTATCTTGTCCAGATTTTATTTTATTAATGGGCTTGGACTTAAAACAGATTTGTAAGCTTTAGGGGCTGAGAACCTATATAACAGCACCAAGGTTTTAATTTAGGGAGTCCTTTTCATTTTGGGGAGAAAGAATAATTTGAGGTTTTGCAATTCCAGTTTTTACTATTCACGTAGCAATAAAATTTCGTTTTCTGCTTCAATTTGCAATTTCATTTTCTACTGATTAATGGAAGGCTAAGTCTCCAGCGTTGTTTTCTCTTGAGGATCAAGCACAGCTCTCTTTGAGGTTTTATTATTACTATTGAATTTTAATCAATTTTTCCTCTTCACCAATTACTCTGTATTTGTTGCTATTAATCCATGCATGCTTAGTGCTTGATTAATTGTCTCTGCGCTTAATTTACGTTCATGCTTAATGATCAGTTTCGTTCATGATTAATTGGTGTATGTGTTGCTTAATCACATAATGACTGCCTTATGTTAAATTTCGCTTGGTAATTTAATTTAGGGTTGGATTAAGTGGTTGAACTGATAAAGGATAAAGTATCGTAACCTAGGATAAGAGACTTGCTTGTGAATCAAGGGGAAACAACGTGTTTTTAATTCTGATATTTTCTAATTAAAATTTGCTTGCTGTTTAATTTACAAAAACAAACAACCTCTCCCCCCCCCCCAATTTGTTACTGTTTTATTACTATCTGTTATGAATGTTTGATTGACCATTGCTTGTTGGGAGACGACCTAGGATCACTTCCTAGATATTGCATTTTTAATGTTTATTTGATTCGGGTATAGCCTCGATCACTCGTGCACTCAAGACCTCTTGCTTCTTGTTGAACCCTAGTCACGCGCACGCAGCTCCCCTTCGTGAATCTCTTCCATATTGAAGCAGCTAGCCTCTTCGTCGAGTTGCTTCCGACGAGTTCGTTCGAACTTCCTAATCGGACTGCCAGCAGGGCTTTTGCATTTACGTCATCAACAAAGACATTGGTTTGACTTCGAAGAAACCAAGTTAGTGAGTTACTTAGTTAGGTTAAGCTTGTTTTACATGATTTTGTGTATTGTTGAACAGAGGTCGCTGGTTGGATATAACATTCTTTTAGTGCTGATGTTTAACAATGCTTGTTGCAGGGAACACGCGGGTCATCAATCAGTTGGTGGTGAACAACAGTCGGTACCTTGTTTGACTTGGCTGCAAACAGGTCAGTGGGTATTTGTTAATTTGGTGTGGTTCATGTCTTGATGTTAGTTTGCTTTTTTATTTGACAATGATATGTAGTTTAGCAAACTTTATATGTTATTGTTTTTCAATTTTTTATTTTTATTTCAATTTGGTTGCTGAATAAATTCATTGAACACGTCTACTTCCTCTTGTCTGTTGAATGAGATTGGTCAATTCCTTTCATGAAGGCCTTTGGTAAGAAACTATGTTTTTCTCCCTCCCCTCCCATTCCTTTCTTTCTTCCACTTTGTTTTCTATCTCTTTCCTCGAAGGTCTCAGTGTTTGTGGTTATGTGTTTTGCTCCCTCTTTGTATACCAAAGCCAAATTTCTCTCAAAATCCTTCACCACATTTGCAGATTCTTGTTTATGTTCATATACAAGAGATGTAGCTTACCTCAGAATGGCCTTTTGACTATTATTTTTCATAATCTTCTTTCCCCATTATTATTGGTATAGCAAATTTGTTGATGCACTTTCCCCATATTGTTGTCCACGGGTTTTGATCTTGGAGGATTTTTATCTGCATTAGCCTGCACCTCATCATATAAGTAAAAGCAACTTATATTGTTAGATTTTAAAGTTAAATGTCAAGATAGTTTCTTTAAGAGCACTTAATCCTTCATACTTCAAATTTGAAAGTAAATGGCCTACTGTAGCTAGCAAGGAAATGATATCTTCTATTTTGCATAAATAATGAAGTAAATTGTATAGTTGAGTAAGAAAATTACATAAAGAATTTGATAAATCTATTTCTGCATGTGGGTCTGGAGAGTTGTAGTTCTGGTCCACAATGATGGCAGTGGTAGATATTACAGGGATGACAAGGTTCTGAGAAAGCACTCCAAGTAGCAATGTGAACATAGTGAAAGAAATAGGACAGTGTCTTTTCCTCTCCATTGTCACTGACTGCTTAGAACACTATGAGAAAGAAGAGAAGGGAGGGTTTGAGTTTGGAGAAGGGAGTGGACTGGGAAGAATATATAAAATGGTTCACAGAGTGGAGTAAATATTAGCAGGTAGGCTCAAGAAATATTTATGATTGGTCCTCAATTCAAAGGCTTGAATTGCATAGGAAAAAACCATAGAAAATATTAATTTGAGCATGAAATTACACATTTACATATAATCATAACAGTAATTGTAATGAACCAGGAAAGACCTTGTGATAGATGGCATAGTTGCTACAATCCCTGCACTCAAATATATAATAGGGATGAGGGTCTTGGGTTTATTTTTTCGAAGCCACATCAAAGATCCAAGTGCAACAAGGGATATGCTCAACAACTGTGCAGATGCAAGTGCAAAAATCTTTTAAATTACAGATAATACATATACTACAGACTGCACATGAATTGGGATGTGTTTTCATTTTTCAATTATAGAACATACCAACATAAACATACTATTCCATCATGCTAACCAATATAGAATTAAAAGAAGTTCCAAATTCCAGGAGAATATTATTGATCAAATGCTTTAGTTTGATCTTAGGACTGTATTTCAATCTTAGAAAGAAAAACAAAAGACTCTCAACATGAAAGGGCATACCAAATTTGCATTAGCTTCAAGGCCCTGAAGAATGTAATCCCAAGTAAATTCTAATCCTCTGGCACCAACCCAAAGAGGAGCCAATCGATGCAGTACAAAATCGGCAAACGCCCAGCCTGTCACAAGAAAGTGCCACCAAGAACCAGATGAAGATCAGAGAAATATCACTTCAAGATACACATAAATATTATTAAAAAAAGTACAAAATGATCTAGCTTGTCACACATACCAGTCCAACTGCTTGAAATTTATGATTCTGAGAGATGTTCCTGTGAGTCAACTGGGTCAAGGCAAAATAAAGCCCAACAACATCTATAAAGCCTATTAATGCCTTCAAAAACTCCTAAAGAATAAACTCATTTGTCATCATTCAAGAAAAAAGCTTAATAACAAAGACTCAAAATAGACATGAAAATATCCAAGGCTTCAGATTTAAATTCACATCCGTCTATTCTTAATATAAGTGTCTTTATTTTGTTGTCTAATAGAGAAACTTGGATTTTTCTATGAAACTATGGAGTTTAAGTTTTCAAAATATGGAGACTAGCTCCTTACAGCAGAAGACCTCTGTAATTCCTCAAAACATAAGCAACACAACAAAAATGAAGAGAAAATATGGCAACAGTAGAGACACTGCAGACTCTGAGGCATCTGTTTCCTCCTGCCCAAAGACACCCATTCCTTACTCAATAATTGCAAGCATTCTCTCTTCTCACCCTACTTTAAATCATTATCTCAAACAAAATGTATACCTTACCGTGAGTCCCTCCATGTGGCCTAAACGAAAACTCAAGGAAGCAGTTGCAGCACAAGCATGATTGCACAAACCAAATCTTAAAGACTACAAGGGCCATTAACAGCATCACTTTAGCTAAAATGGACATCCCTGAGTCCTATTTGGGAATCTCTTCCAAAGGTATATGATATGAATGATCCCTATCTATTCAAAATTTTCAAACATCAACAAAGCAAATGACATAATGGTCAAATTGGAATGTTAATGCAGTTCTAGCAGAGAGCAAGAAAATGGAATCAGAAGACAAGGCTGATGATGACGCTCATTGAACCCTTTGCCAATATTAAATTTAGGTTATATGTTATTCCTTTTCATAATTTTTACCAATTTATATTACTAGGTCCACAGAAAAGGATTGAAGATCTTATTCATAATTTTTACCAATTTATACATGAATTTATTGTATTTTGTAGACATGCTTTAAGGTCATTTTGTAACATGAATAGAATATCCAATCCAATATTTCTTATTTATATTTTTTTATATATATTTAAGTGCATAAAACATAAAGGAAAAAAGTAGGGATTAATAATTAATATTAATACAAGTCCATATAAAATCGTTTTCTATGACGGTTATTAATCTTAATAATCGTCTTAAAAATAACGCGTTTTAAGATAGTTAATAGTAAATAATCGTCCTTAAAAGCTTTAGCAGACATGACATTCAAAGACGGTTAATAACAAATAGTCGTCTTTGAAAGCTTTGGCAGACATCACATTTAAAGACGGTTAATAGCAAATAATCGTCTTTGAAAGCTTTGTCAGACATTCAAAAATGGTTTTTACTATTAATTGTCTTTGAAAGCTTTGTCAGACATCGCATTCAAAGACGGTTAATAGCAAATAACCATCTTTGAATGTCATGCCTAAGATAGCTTTCAAAGACGATTATTTGCTATTAACTGTCTTTGAATGTTTCAACCTTTAAAGACAATTATTATAATAATCATCGTAAAAAATAATTTCGTTTTAACGTTGTTATCTACAATGACGGTTCACAACTGTCGTGAAAAACCCTTTTTTTAGTAGTGAGTGAAAAGTTGCCACCGTTTCTTGGAGACTTGTGAATTTGTTTGTAATAGAAATGGTCTAATCTAACTCATTTATTAAATAAATTAAGACTGATTTTAAAACACTTGTTTAATAAAAAAAAGTCAAATATTAAATAATGATCAATATTAAAGTTAATAAATTAGTTTATTTAAATAAATATAAATAATGCAATAATGTTATATTAAATTGTTATTGTTATTAGTATTTTAGTATGTAGATTACACATGATAAAGATTTATTTTTATATAATTAAAATTTGTAATGTATAAAATATTTTTATATGCAAATTATATTATAATCAAAATTCATAATAAATAAATATCTTTAAATAGATAGATTATATTTTGAACTTACAATAAAAAAATTAAATTATGTTATAAAATTAATTTTTTATTCACAATTTTTTTGAAAAAACAATTGAAATTCAATTTAAAATAGAGATAAAAAGGATAATTGAAAGAGATAACAAGTTGTCAGTTAAGAAGATCAAATATTCAAATAAAAATAAAAGGAAAATAATTTGAGATGACTATGAGAAAAAATATTTAGTTAATTAAAAGAGAAGTATGTGAATTGTATATCATAAGAGAAAATGAGAAGAAATATTGAGCCTATTTGAAAATAATAAAGCTCATACTCTCAAATAAATTTGTGTATTCTAATTTCTAATATATGAATAGATTTATTAAAATTATATGTTTTATTTATATTTAAATTTAAATCTAGCTTACATGCAAGATTATCAAACTCGAGAGTTTACGCAAACTCATGAGAGTTTCATAGACTCGACTCAACTCGTAGACTCATAAAAGTCTACTTCATATAAAAATAATAACAAAATATCTATAAATAATATATTAATTAAATATTTCAATAATATAATAAAGTAAAATAGTAAATCATAAAGTTCAAAATATTTAAATAACCAAGTCTACTAATAATACATCACTACTACATAATAACTTGTAGAGGTTATAGTAGCGACATATCATTCTCATCAAGGGTTTGATGTTATTAGAGAACAAAAGTTGATATGATTAAAGGTGAGAATTTTGTATTTGAGAATAGCACTATAAATGAATGGATCTTGAATGTTAAACAGACAAAAAATAATAAAAAATGATTCACATTTTTGTCTAATTTTTTTAACTTGCTAACTCGTTGATAAACTCGAGAGTCTACCGAGTTTACTTAGAGTTTACCTAGAGCCTACTAGAAGAAGAATTTACTCAATAGTCAATTCGTGAAGGACGAGTAGACTCGTAAACTCGTGAGAGTTAATGAGTTAACTCAAGAGTTTGTTAACCATACTTACATGATAGGTTAAGTGTGTCAATATATTAAAAGGGTGAATTTGTTAGTCCTTTTAATTTCTTTTAGTCTCTTTATATTAGTTTATTTGGAAGACTTTATTATAAATTAAATTTTTAAACCAAAATACAGACAAGGTGAGATGAAGCTTTTGACAAAATAAGGCCATTGTTTAAAATGTTTTCATTTTATGCATTAAGTGCGTAATTAAGAGAGATTAAATTCACCCCTTCAAACGCATTCAAAAATTTTTTATCATTGAGAAAATATCAAACACTTTCATTATTACTTAAAAAAATAAGTATCACATTTTTTATATAAACAAAATCAATTTTCAGTAAAAATATTTATTTTTATCTTCTGTATTTAATTTACAAAATAAAAAATTATTAAAATAATACCTATATTAAATTAAATCAAATAAATAGACATTTAAAAAATAAACCAGGTATGCTTTACATAACATAACCTGCCAATTTTCCCTTTAGTTTCATGTGAGAGAAAGCTTCTCAATTTGGTAAACCAGCCCGAATCCTGTTTGAGCTGAAAAAGCCCAACTTAACAAAATAATTGCATTGACCACGCTGTCCCCTCCATGATTTCAATAGGATTTCTGCAGTAACTCCCTTCAACCATCAATAATTAATCAAATACCACATACATCTAATTGATTTAATTTAATGGAAACTTTTTCTCTTGTATCTAATATTATTTATATTATAACTATAAATAAAAATATAAATATCCATAGCATCTAGATTTCTTCCAACACCGTCTCTCTGCATAATTTATTCCAAAGAAAAACCATCACCCACCACTTGTGACACTGTTTTCTGACACAGACACCATTCCTTCCGCGGCTTCACTTTACCACCAGAACCTCTCTCTCTCTCTCTCTCTCTCTCTCTCTCTGGAATTCAACACGCGTTGTGGATTAAAATAAAGTTAACATCTTTTTCTTTATTTTCTTCTCTTCCCACTACAAAGCCCACCTTCATTTTTCCACCTCTTTATTTTCCCAAATCTCCATCTGGGTCATTAGTTTCTGAGCCTCTCTTGTTTTTACAACCTTTTACTCCATTCCTCATACCAACAGAGAAAAAGGGTTGGTTCCTTTTTTATTCTTGTCTCCTTATTTTGTTTCTTCTGCCACTCATTGCTTGCTGAGAGAGCCTTTTGTTCTGAGTTTTTGGTTTCTTGGTGAGTGCTTCTGACAATATATTGGAACTTGGTTTTGGGGATTGGTGCTTTTTTAGGGTACCCAATTGAGCATTTTTTTTCTTCTTAAACCCATAAAGTCAAAGCTCTCATCTTTCTTATGTTGTAAACAAGGTCTATGAGTTGTTCCTTGTAGTGCAGACAAGGGCATGGTCTTTTTGCAGAGTTTGAGTGATTCTGCTACTTACTATACTAGTTAGTTTGACATCTTGAGCGGGTGTAGAATGGGATCTGGAAATGAGGTTCACTCAATTGTGGAGTTCAATTTGGATGCTAAGTGGCTTATAGATCCCAAGCAACTATTTGTTGGGCCTAAAATTGGGGAAGGTGCTCACGCCAAAGTGTATGAAGGAAAGTAAGTCAACCTTTATTTTTATTTTTTTTTGCTTTTAATTTTCTTGGTTCTGTTTTTGGATTCAGTTTTGGTTTTTGAATCCTTCTGCCATGAGAATTTTCACCTTTCTCTTTTGTTAAGATTTATTAGAAAGTTTGTTTTGATTTCTGAAGTCAGCTCTACCTTGGCTCTCTTTTCTTGTTTTCCCTTTTGCATCTCCCATTAAATCTGTCTAGATTTATGTACAATTTCACATTAACTTTTTGTATATAATCTGTTTGTTTAGAAAAATACATATTCTGCATCCATTATTGAATTGGAATAGAGGATTACTTGATGACTTTGTGCCTTGTTGTTGGATTTTCTTATTTTGCAGATATAAAAATCAGAATGTTGCTGTTAAGATTATTAATAAGGGTGAAACCCCAGAGCAGATTTCTAGGAGAGAGGCTCGGTTTGCCAGAGAGATTGCCATGCTATCTAGAGTTCAACACAAAAATCTAGTCAAGGTTGTTATCCCAGAACACTTCTCTTTTTCTCAAGCTTGATTATGTTGTGTGTGTAAACATCGATATATACACTTATTGGGATTGGCAATAAATAGTTACTAACATTAACTGGTTCTCAAATTATATTTATAAACTGGGTAAAAATATGTCTCACAATAGCTTATACATTTGTTTGATGCCAGTTTATTGGGGCCTGCAAAGAACCTGTTATGGTTATTGTAACTGAACTTCTCTTAGGTGGAACATTGCGCAAATATCTGTGGAGTATCCGGCCAAAGTGCTTGGATGTGCGCGTAGCAGTTGGATTTGCTCTTGATATTGCCCGAGCAATGGAATGCTTACACTCTCATGGGATCATTCACCGTGACCTTAAACCTGGTATTGTATAAGATTGTCAAACTTGCCAGTTTTGTTAAATTTTAGTTGGTAGCTCATAATCGAAAAGATTTGGAGTTGGCTAGAGTTTTGTGAAATTTGACATCTTGCATCAGATAACGTTTGCTTGTTACTTGCTCCAGATTGTTAATCTTGATTAAAGCTTTCTAAAAAAGTGAATAGTTGCGTTTTTTATTTATTGGCTTGTATGTGCCTGTACATAAAATAAGGGATACAAATCTTTGTTATCATTACTGATTGCTCTCAATTTTCTGGTTATGTATCTTATGTGGTTTCAACCCCAGAACTAGAAAATATCTGAAAATGTAATGCTACTGGTATTTGGATATTGTTGCTAACCTATTAGTGGATATAGTTCGGATAGCAACTCAGGCAATTTATGCGCATATAGTTATATACTTGAAGATTCTATAAGTGTCAGATGTTTGGGATAACAATGCTGTGATCAAACAATATATACAATTCCATCATTCTCTTATAAGGTGCAATGTTTAATATTTGTTGTGAAAACAGCTTCTAATTGCATAATTGATAATAATAATATTAAGCACTATCTGTCTATTTCTTTTCTATTCATCAATGATCAAGTGTAATTCTTATCATGTGTCCTGTTTTCATCCCAGATAACTTGATCTTGACAGAAGATCATAAAGCAGTTAAACTAGCCGATTTCGGTCTAGCCAGAGAAGAGTCCTTAACAGAGATGATGACTGCTGAGACAGGGACATATCGATGGATGGCTCCAGAAGTACTTCTTAATTATTGAAAGCTAAATGATTTATTAATTTTCCAGTTGGGTGGTTCATATTAGTAATTTATAATTTCATTTCTTGTTTGGTGGCAGCTTTACAGCACTGTCACTCTAAGACAAGGGGAGAAGAAGCATTACAACCATAAGGTGGATGCCTATAGCTTTGCTATAGTGTTGTGGGAACTCGTCCATAATAAGTTACCTTTTGAAGGCATGTCTAATTTACAGGCTGCATATGCAGCGGCATTTAAGGTAGATAACTTTTTGGTCATCTAGTGCTTGCTATAATGAATTATGCATAAGGTGATAATACTTTTTATAATTTGTGCCCACTGGCAAGCATTCTCCATCGCAGAAATAGAAACTTCAGAAGTAAAAGAGTAATACTGTAAAGTTACCTTTTCTTGGAAAGGCTGATTGACAATTTCTTGATGCATCTGGAAACATCTTAGAAACTCCAGAAGTAAAAGAGTAATACTGTAAAACAGTTTTCTCAAATTAAGCAGGCCCTTGATTTTAAGTATAATGACAGATTTGCTGGAAACATGCATTAATGGCAATGGCATTTACTCTATTACCATTGGTCGAATTTGATTATCAACTAGTCATGTTTCTGTTGCTGCATAAACAACAGCAGTTTGCAGTATATAAATTATGTGATTCATCATAGGCTATTGCTATTTTTAAGTTTTACATTCTTATTATCTAAGATCTTTATCTGACTATAATCATAATTTGACATGTGTTTATCACTGAATGTGCTGCTGTTTTTCTTGGAGTATACCCAAGGATTCATGATACCACCATTTTACTCAACTATTTCAGAATACAAGGCCAAGTGCTGATGAGCTTCCTGAAGATTTAGCTCTGATTGTGACCTCTTGTTGGAAAGAGGATCCAAATGATCGACCCAATTTTAGTCAAATAATAGAGATGCTGCTTCGATATCTAACCACCATTTCACCGTCCAAGCCAGTTGTTCCAATGCGAATCACTTCTAAGAATGCTGTATTGCCACCAGAATCTCCAGGTACAAGTGCTTTAATGGCTGGGAGAGATGATTCTGGAGAAACCCCAAAAGGCAATATTGAAGGCAGGTCTAAAGGGTTTTTCTTCTGCTGTTACTGATGACACAATGCACTCACAATTCTTTCAATGGGGCCGTCCCAAATCACAGTGTGGCAATCTGAATAAACCCCAGCAAATGTTACATCTAGAATCTTAACAAGAAAAACAAGTCAGTTTTGTTCACCTTGATTCCATGTTCTCAGCAAGAGTAGCAAGCCATACTCTTTTAACTTTGGATTGACTTACTTCTAACTTATTAGGGTTGAGGTTGCTGAGATGTATTGTTGTATAATATGGTTCATCCAAAGGCCTTCACCTCCTGCTTAATGTATGGAAATGACTTGGATAATGAATAAAAACGGGGAAGATTTTTATCTTTGCATCCATGTGATTCGTTTGTGAAACATTGTAACCTTTCCAATTTGCCAAGCACTCAAGTTTGCCAATGTTGATGCCTCTATTTGCTAGATGCATATCCATAAACCCCATCACTGCCAACAACTTAGGGTGTGATTGGTTTGGGATTTCTTTTTTCATTTTTTTTACAAATAATTATAAAACATTTTGTTCTAGTTTTGTTTCTTATTTTCAAATATTTTTAAAAGAAATTGTGAAAATAAAATCTGTTGTTTTTATTTATTTGAGTTTTATTTTTCTTTTTGCTGGATGCAAGATATTTCCACAGACATGAATCGAATTCCTATCATATGCTTAAAGAACACAAGCTACAAGTCACTTTTGCCCCAACTTGTGGGGGGATAAAGCAAAATATTTTTGAAATGTAAAATAAGAAATGTTCTAATCCTTATTTGTTTTAGGGGTATTAAAATCGAGTGACCTTGATGGATTGACTCAAATTGTTTAAAATACAAGGCTAAAGTGTGTTTGGATGGAAAATTTTAAAATTCTCAGGAATTTTAAATTTTAAGAATTTTAAATACTTAAATTGAAATTCTTTTATTTTCAAAATTTTGTGTTTGGATAAAAAAAAATTAAAGTTATGAGGGTAAAAAAGAATGAATGAAAAAAAAAAGAGAAGATATGGTTGGTGTACTAGTTATTCGTGTTCTTCTACGCTTACATCCGATTGATGTTACACGAGCTCAGTGTTTCTTGGAGAAGACTGTAAGAAGTGAATTTCAATTTCGCACTTCTTAGAAGGAAATTGAAATTCCAAATTTTTAGTTGTTTAAAATTCTGTTTTAAAATTTCAAAATTTTAAATTCTTCACAAAAAACATCCAAACAATGAATTCTAGATTAGAGAAATTCAAATTCTCTGATAAATTATTTTTCTCAGTTCAAATTCTCTATAAAAACGTACTCTAATTTTAATTTAGCCTAGTCTAAAAAAAAGCTTGTGTGCATGTGTTTGTACCTCATGGGGAGTTAGCTGCACCCTCAAATGATATAAATACTATCGTTGCATTAGCTTTACTTATATCAATTGCATATTTCTACGACGGTCTTTCAAAAAAAGGATTAGCTTATTTTAATAAATATATCCAATCAATCCCAATCCTTTTACCGATTAACATCTTGTAAGATTTCACAAAATCCTTACCTTTTAATTTTCGACTTTTCAAAAATATATTAGCTGATGAATTAGTTAGTAGAAGGTAAAACACATTTTTAGTTCTTATATTTTTTGTTAAATTTGACTTTAATCTTTGTAATTTTAATTTGATCAATTTGGTCAATGTATCTTTTAAAATAGATAAATTTAATCATTGCGTATTGATAAAGTTTATCTTAGATAGGGATCAAATTTACTTATTTTTTAAAGCGTAAGGACTAAATTAATTAATTTGAAACTACAAGAATTAGAATCAAATTTGGCAAAAAAAAAAAAAATACAAGAAACCAAAAATATATTTTATCCATATATATTTTTTACAATTGTTTGGACCTTATTTATATATTTTTATGATGAGTTAAATTTAGGTGTAAAAATAATCTTAAAAAAATAGCTTTAGATAAAAGTAAAATATCTTTAGGTTAAGTTTTATTAAATTATGAGCAAAAGTTTTATTAATGTAAAAAGTACAATGTCAATCAATTAAAAATTACTATCCACATAAAGTAAAGTAAGTACTTACTATCTACAACTTTATATATGTTAATAATTTTATATTATTGATATAATATTTATCTACATAAAGTAAGTAATTACTATCTACAACTTTGATTTATACTTAAATGTTAGTCGTCGTTTAATCACGCTTTATTTATATAATATTTTTTTACCTTTTTAGTTAGGGGTATTGTATAACAAATATAATCTATAATGAAACTTCTCTCCACTGCAAGATATATTTTGTGGAAAGTGCTCAAGTGAAAGTGATGAATTGGTAAAAACAAACAACAAACAAAGAGACGAAGGTGTTTGATAGGTCAATTCTGTATATTTAACCATCTTTATTTATGTGGAATACAAATAATTAATTGTTTTTTCTTGAAAAAGGTCGACACGTTTTATTCGTAATTTTATTTATTTATTTATTTATTTTTATTTTAACTCTTGACAAAAAAAAAATCCAGGAAAGTGTTGAACAATTTTCTTGAGTTTCCCTTTTTAAAATTTGTCTTGCTTTGCTTGAATATCCATGCGATATTTTAGTGAGGTATTCTATAATACCTTTTTTTTTAAAAAAAAAGCTTAATTATCAATTTAATTATTATTTTTATTTAAAATGTTCAATTAATCTATTTTATTTATGAAAGTTTCAATTAAGTTTTTTATTTTTAAAATGTCTCAATCTAGTTCAATTGAGAATGAGGACATTAGGTTGTAAATTTTGACAAAATAAATCATATTGAAATATTTTAAAAAATAAAGGATCGTATTGAGACATTAAAAGATCATATTAAGACATCTTAAAAAATAAAAGACCTGATTAAAACTTTAATAAAATAGAAAGACCTAATTGAACATTGTAAATAAATAAAGGGACCAAATTGATAATAATTAAGCCTAAAAATATTTATATTTTAGTATATTATTAAAAAAAATCATTAAGAAAAATGTTAACCATACATCCTTTCCAACTCACTTTTATTTCAGTTTAATTTTATTGAAAAATAAAATTTATAAGTAAGGTTTATTAAATAATGTGTGAGACCCACACAACTTGTCTAGTTAACATTTCTCAATTAAACATAATAAATGAATGCATGAATTCAAATACTCAATAATAAAATCATTAAAAGTCATTATTTTTTCCAATACCAAATAGTAATAAAAAATCAAAAGTAAAATATTTATAAGATTTAGAGTAAATACTCACTTTCATCATTGAATTTGTTAGGCATGACAAGTTATCTGAAAGAAGAAAAAATAAATTTTTGTTCATGGATATACAAAAAGGGCAAAAGATTTGTCCTATCATTAAGTCTCTTCCATTAAGTCAAACAGTCGTGTCTAGGTGACACCTCTGGTGATGACATGACACCTTACCATTGGCGCATGTCATCCACGCCGTTATCATATGTCATCTACGTGATTGTCACATGTGAAAAAGGAAACTTTTTTATTTGATCTATGAACTTAATAATTTGTTGTCATTTTAATCCATGAACTTAACCACTTACTGATATTTTGGTCCATTAACTTAACATGTAATACCATTTTGGTCCCTACAAGCATTTTCAAATTTTTAATTAAGTCTCATGTTGCATGAATTATTAGCATAGACATTATCATATTCTCTCAATTTTATTCTTTCTACCATTTAAAGTATACTATAAATATGAAACTAATTTATGAGTGATTACATAGCAGTAGTAAGCATTAAATCTAGGATATTACTAACAAGGTTTTATAAGGTTCCAAATCAAATCTTCTGCCCAAATCAAGTTATTATCTTATGTGTTATTAATATGTGTAGAATGTTAGATTAATTAATTAATATATTTTATGGAATAATGTTAATGACGAAAAGATAGTTAAACACTTGACAATCACAAAAATAAGAAAAATAAAAATGTTAGAACCATTTTCTTACATATCATTTCGATGGGACAAGTGCATTATATCTTGCTCCTATTTTTTTTTTTTTTTTACAGATTTTCATATCATTGCTCAAGTGTTGAGTATTAGAAGACATGATCCATTATAAGTTGAAAATATAATTCACCTATATTCTCAATGGAGGAGGTAGTTGTCACCTATCATGTTAGAGTATACAATATATACGACTTACAAAATTGAGTATAGAATATAGTTCACCCATTATATTAGTCATATTTAGAGTATAAAAAAATAATAAAAGGTGAAAAACCAAAAACATATAATTTTGTTTTAAATTTTGAACAAATAAAATAATTCATTTTGTATCTCTTTGCTTTAAATTTTCTCCTTAATTAAATAAATATTGATTTTTTAAAATAAATTATTTGGTAGTATCTATATATATATTACATAATATGCATTTCAATTTGATTCTTATGAAAAAAATTAATTTTCATATATTTTATTTATTTTCAATCCAATTACAATATTGTTGGTCACTGTTATAAAATTATTTTTCTAGAATTTTAACTTAATAAAATATAATAAATAAATTAATAGTGATTTCAAATATAAAATATAATATTTCTTATTTTCATCACTACTACATAAAAAGGCTTTAACATTAGTTCTAGAAGAGTTTCAACATCGGTTCTAGAATCGATGCTGAAATGTTCATTGTTGAAAGTAGGCATTTTCAATATCGATTTTAAAAATTATTATCTACATTGGTTCCATCTGAAATTGATGTAGAAATATGGTCAAAATTGTGTATGCTGTAGTACTTTTTACATCGATTCTGAAAAAATTGATGTTAAAAGTGATATACAACATCGATTTTTGGCAAAATCGATGTTGAATGTGTTTATCACATTGATTTTAACTAAAATCGATGTTGTAAAGACACTTTTTACATCGGTTTAGATCAACTCATGTTTTTTTTTGCAAAAAAAACTAATAATAATAACAACAACAACAACAACAACAACAACAACAGTAATAATAATAATAATATTCAAATTACACAGTTTAATACAAAAATAGATTAATCAATACAAATTAAAAAAAATTTAATGTGCTTATACTATACAGGAGGAAAATAAAACGATGCTGGTTGACATATGAGGGAATGATTAGGGACACAAGTGATCAATTAAGCAACATGAGACCATGATTAGGGAATGATTAGCCACACAAGTGATCAATTAAGCAAATAGAAGGTTCATGCAGTGACCATTCATTTGGTAATTCTCTTCTCTGTATCTTTTTGCTATTAACTATCAAATCCTTTGTGTCTAATTTTAGCCGTAAGATAAATAAAGTCAACAATTTTGTTGCCAGAAACAGTCATTTCAGCTAATGAGTATGCCAAATGATAAAAAAGAACATAAAAATTCTGAACTCAACAATGGCAGGTATACTATAAACATTAAAGAGACATATGCATGGAAGTGTATGTAAAAATAATTGTTAACCAACCAGATACATTGCTACCCTAGTGGCATTCCACCCCTTCAACTCCAGCAACAATGGCATTGCCCTGCTCAAAAACCTTCTCCATCCTAGTAATGACATCATAAAGATGTTGGATTTCCCCTGCAGTTACTTTTTGGTCCAATTTTCCTTTATACAAATATGTTCAAGGGAAATCCAATTCGTCGAAAAGCACATCGGGTCGTCAAGTATTTAAAATTAAAACGGAGTGATCCGAGTACCGAACTCAGGGAACTTGCTTATTAGACAGAGTTTTATTCAGAAATAAGGCATTGTTGGAATAACATTGATAATGGATGGTTAATACAAAAATAACTACTTCTATGGTAAAAATAGTAAATGCAAGTAAGTAACAGTTGACAGTAATAGGTAAAAAGCGTTGGCTCCTTCTAACAAACAAGCTGATGCATATGAAGATATTTCTCTAATCAATCATGTTTTTGTGTTCTATGTGGTAGCCTAAAATACTAAACCTTGATCCCTCGTAAGTTTAGACTAATTTAACCTAAGCTTCGTCTACAGATCCCTCTTGTAAGACTAGACTTAACTTAAACAACATTATCGTAACAGCATATTCAGAAAACCAAAACCCCAACAATCCATCCCTAGTAATGTGTGCTTCTATCAAGTTCTAAGGCAACAGTACATTTCCCAATGCTAAAGTCACCTAACTGTACACACAAATGGGTGAACAGACCAAGAGCATGCAGAAATTAAGCATTGAAAGAAGTATTGAACACATAAAACACAATTAATTAGATATTAAAGTAATTACATTAGTTGTTCCTTAGAAATCCCCAACAAGGGTGTTTAGCCAGCCATTACAGAAAAACCCTAACACAAATCAGATTGAGAGTACAGAATAATCGTTCCTTACACAAGAAGGGGGAACTCTCCTCCTCTTCTCAGCACCTCACAACCACTCTGCAACTCACTAATCTCTCTCTAATTGAAGAACCCTAGGCTTCTCTGCAAAGCTGCTCCTCTTGTTGCCTCAAGAGCCTCTATCTCGAAATTAGCACTGTGGTGTCCTTGCTCTAGAATTCTCAAAAATTGTGTACCCTAATTTTGCACAAGACAGGCTTTAAATAAGCTCTAAATCCGCAATGTCGCGCTTAGTGCCACTCTCGCGCTTAGTGCGAGTTAGTAAATTTGGGCTTGGCGCCAGTCGTGCGCTGAGCCTGGCTAAAGACAACCATTGCGCTTAGCGTGCGACCTTGATATTGATGCTCTGCCAGATTCTTCTGTCGTGCTAAGCGCGTAGCTGCGCTTAGCATTGGATGCGCGCTAAGCCCAAATGGTGAGCTGAGCGCAACTGCTTCCTTTAGCACCTCAAGATTTTAGCCTCATTTAACCTGAAATTGAACAAATTTCATCATTAAATCCAATGGAAAATATTCTAAAGATAGCTATAACAATAAAACAAGATTTATTTACAAATCCCTATAAAATAACTATAAATTGGGGAAATTATACAAGTTTTGAAAAATGTTTTCTATACAAAAGTTAGTCATATAAGACGACTAACAAAAGACATCTTGTAATATCCAGTATGGCAATGACTTCACCATTTTCCAAAACAGGGAGGTGCCTGAATTTAACTATCAGTTAAAATGAATAAATCATATCTCATTTAATGCATTACTTTATATATTGTCTCAATTAGTACAAAATGTAAACTCACAGAATCTAATTGAAAAATAAAGATATAGAAATAGTGATGGAAAAAAGGAACTCTATAACAAAGAAGAAACATAATATGACCTTCATTGTCACAAGTCACAAACCCTTTAACCATGCATCATTCTTGTTCAATAGCATAGTAAAGTAATTGCAATATAAATAGTACCCATATGAATATGTCAATTTCAGCACCCTCCTACAGTCAACTATCTGCCAACATGAAATAAAAATTATAAAGCCCTCCATTTTACAATAGTAAAAAAATTTATATGACAACCTTCATAAAACAGTTCAATTAACAATGACATCATTTATGCCCTAGGGAACAAAAACTGACTACTCACAATCCAAAAACATGTAAAAGCTTCATAAAACAATTACACAAATTTTAAAACTTATTATACCAAGTCCAAAACTATAAAATATTCATTTACCTGTAACTATGAACTTAAGCTGTGATTCAGGCTGGCAGTATGTGTCACTAAGCTTCTCAATCTACCAAAGGAAAAAGGGGCAATTACTAGACAACTTTAGAATTCCTAGAAAAAGATATTAAGGTCTACTTATATGCAAGAAAGTTTCTAAGCAATCCAACAAAAGTTATATTTTTAAGAAAGAAGCAACAAATGTTTTTAAGAAAAAAAGAATTGCAACTATGAGGAATGCTGGAAAGGTTAAGACCTAGGCTAGTTATTTTTAGTCAATTTAATTACATAACCAAAAATTAGTAATATAGTAATTTTTCAATTTTGTCCTTTCTTTCTAATTATTTTAAAATATTGAATTTTTTTTTGGAAATTACCAAAATGCAACCAAACTAGGATAATCCCTTTATAATATTATAATTATAACCATGGCATGTAAATGAGTCAACGCTAAATTATTCTAATTTAACAAAAAGGTCTTCAGTTTGAATTCTTTTTGTATAAAAATATTTTTAAGAATTCAAACTCAACTTCCTTGAGTTTAATTCTTAAAATTTTTTTTATAAAAATAAAATAAAAATCAGAAGGAAAACCTCATTGCCTATAGCAATCTTACTCCCCCACCTATAAAATCTGATAACACTAACATGCTCATTAAAAATATTAAGAAAACACACAAAGATGGATGCAGTTTCATGCTAAGTCTCCTACACGTGTTACAGAAACAACTTGCATGTTATTTTGCAAATATTTTTATTAATCATCAATGATACTCAGTTGCCCATTGTCATACCCTAATTTCGTCCGGGAGTACTTGCGGTCGGTCCTTGAACCTTGTTTGCTCCCTTCGGAACCCTCGAAACAAGCATTGTTGCGTAATCCGTAAAGTTTCGCAACATTCCAGAAGGAAAACGAGCATTGTTGCGTAATCCGTAAGGTTTCGCAACATTTCGGAAAGAATATCGATGTCGTTACGTAATCCGTAAAGTTCCACAACGTTTTGGAAAGAAATCAATAAAAAAACACAAAAAGGGGGTGTATTTAGTGAAAAGGGGGTGCTAATAGCAACGAGGCCCACTTGGGCCTTCCTGAGGGTTCCAAAAGAAGGCGGTGCCTTCTAGTGGAAGCAACCCTGCTCGCCTGGGCGAGCTGGGCGGCAACCACCTCCCTTTTTTCTCCTATAAATAGGGGAAAGAGGGCAGAGCAAAAATGTTCAGCCCTTCTGGTATTGAGAATTCTCTCGAAATTAATGAGGAAAATTATTTCCGTGAAGAAAATCCAAGCTGAGGTGCTTCCGTAACGCTTTCGAGACTTTTCCGTAAGCGATTTCATGGAGATTCTTCACCGTTCTTCATCGTTCTTCGTTCGTTCTTCGTCGTTCTTCGGTCTTCAACCGGTAAGCTCCCAAAATCGAATATTTCAATTCATTCTATGCACCCTTAGTGGTCCCTACTTGTTTTGCGTACTGTTATTTTCATTTCATTTGTTTTTCGTACCCCCTTTTAACGTGCTTTAACCGTTTATTTAAGTCGTTATCTTGCCTAATAAATGATAAAATGAATTTCAATCGATCATTTGTGTTGTAATCTTGTTTAATCACTGTTAAAATAAAATCCAACCGATCGTTCACGCCGTAACCTCGGTTAAATAAAAAAGGGTAAAATAATAATAAAATAACCAAAAAAATCAATCGGACATTTTTCTTTGAAAATTTCCTTGAATGAATTGACTAATAACCAAAGTGAAACAAAAGCTAAAATCAACTCATAAATCAAGCTTTTGTCCGCAAAAATCACTAAAAACCATTTTAAGGTCCAACGCCTTAAATGGTCCTCTTTGCTTTTATCGGTTGACATGGACCGTTTAAAAGCATAAAATCAATGTGTAACTTTACCGCTTTTGTCGACCACCTCAAGAGATCGTTAATGATCCCATGCCTTAACGTTTCTCTCCTTTCAAAATCAAAAAATCGTTTAAATGGTCCAAACACCTTAAATGACCATTGTTCAATTAAAATCTATCTTGTGGAAAATAAGATAAAAACAATTTAACCAACGTTTAGTTCCGAAAGAACTACGTAGGTCTGATTTCCTCATCGCAATTGAGGATACGTAGGAGCGAGGGAAACACCCTTGTCGACCACACCAAAATAAAAGTATAAAAAGCATAAAAACACAAAAAGACATAAAAAAGGAAAAATAAAACATCTTGAAGTCATATTTGCACACTTGATTAAAGGTTGTCATCCCTTGTGATGGACGCGTGGGGTGCTAATACCTTCCCCGTGCGTAAAAACAACTCTCAAACCTTTCACGATTAAAGTTCGTAGACCACACCTTTCCGGTTTTTTTGACGTTTTTCTCAAATAAACGTTGGTGGCGACTCTGTGCATTTTCTTCCCTTGGAAGACACACCCGTGAGTCTCGCATCACCCTCCCGCCGAAGGGTAGGTTGCGACATCCATCATACTTTTATACTTTTAATAATTGTAGACATTTTCTAACATGGTTGATTGCACTTTGAGAACATTTGATGCAATCCTACCCCCCAAGGGCATTGGATAGAAGACTCCTAGAAGATTGGGCCAAAGATGCAAGAGAAGGCCCTAGGGTTCTCATGAGCCCTAGGGTAGATTTCGGGCCCATGGGCTAAGTATGAGCCCACTTATCTTTGTACATATTAGATTAAGGTTTCATTAATTTTGGGTCTTGTATTTAGGGCTCCATAATGTAGGTAAGGTACCCTAGAAATATAGGATTTTTCAGCCCTTGTATTTTAGGGCACCTAGACTAGTTTTTGTATTAGGGGTAGTTTTGTAATTTCACATGCACTAAGTGAATATTTGATGTGTGTGGTTGGAAATAAATTTAATTGAATTGGTAGAAGCCCAATCCAATTAAATTTTAGAGGGGGAGGTGAGCATTTGCTTACTGCACCCCATTGCCACATCATATAGTCACACTTTGTGCATGTCCTTCATGCTTTACATGCCTCATGACACCTAAGCACACTTAGTGGAGAATCTTGGAATTGATCTTGGATTAGTGGGCTGAGCCATAACTAAAATTCACTAATCATAATTAGTGAAATTTTGGCTCCACAAATTCAATTTCAAATTCAAGTGAAATTTGAATTGAAATTCAAATTTCCCTCCAATTTTGTGTGACACTTATGCTATAAATAAAGGTCATGTGTGTGCATTTTTTTGAACTTTGATCATTTGAATATTAACTTCAGATTTCAGAGCTCTTTTAGAGCACAAAATTTCGTGCTCTTCTCTCCTTCTCCCTTCATTCATCTCCTTCTTCCTCCAAGCTCTTATCCATGGCCTCCAATGGTGGTGAGCTTCTTCTAGACTCATCTTCTCCTTGAAGTGGCGTCTCCTCTCTCTCTTCCTTCTCCATTCCGCTGCCATTTATCTTCCAAGAAGCAAAGGAATCCATTGATGAAGAAGATCCTAGGCCTACAAGCTCCAATGGAGCTTACATCAACATTCGTATAATGAAAGAATTTAATGTGTGAGCATCATAAAGTTGTAGCTATTGTTTTGGATGCACATGAAACAGCTTCTAGGCATTCCCTTTCCCAAGCTTCTTTGATGGTTGTTAATTGCTATTCATGAGCTTTTAGTGCATTGAAAATAAGTAAGAAAATAGCAATGTGCCTCCAATTTACGGTTCTTTTTGTGGAAATTGTAAATATTTTTATTCTTGTGTGAATTTATAAAGTAGAAACTCCATTTTTGTGATCTAATGTTAAATTCAACTCAATTTGTAGGCTAAAGAAGAGAAGGTGTGAAAAGGTGCTGATGAACTCGCTTAGCGCGACAGATTGGCTAAGCAAGCCTCATTCTCTTAGCGAGGCAACCAGCTCGATTAGCGGATGCAAAACCCTAGAAGAAGATAAGTCAGAGATCAATGCGCTTAGCGTGCAACCAGCCCGCCCAGCGAGCATGTTGTCTCTTTTCACGCTTAGCGCGCCCAGGATCGCATAGCGAATTTTCACTTACTCTCGCTCAGCGAGACATGCTCGCTGAGCGCGCCTTTGTATGCTGAGAAGTCCAAGAGCCTTTAAAACACCGAGTTGGTGGTAAATGAAGGGGGGCAGCTAGAGAGGGCATATTGCTACGTGAAAACAGAGAGAAGAAGGCAGAGAGGTTGGAGAGAAGACATTCTTCTTCACCCTTTTCCATTTTCTTTCACAAAAACATTTATTTTCCTATTTGTATGAAGCTCTCCATGTTAATGGAGGGCTAGAACTTCATTGTTGGGGAGTATTTTACTGAGCACTCTTAATGTAAATCTCTAACTATCTATTTAATGTTATTTTCTAATGTTCTTTGCTTGTATCTGCACTTATTTTACATGTTTGTGGCTTGATCATCCATTTGTATGTTTAGTTAGGATTTTGAGTGTTGGAAAATGCTTTAAATCCTTAGAACTTGATAGAGCAGCTAGAGGCCTGCGTATCTAGGAATAGAATGCAGTAATCTAGTATATTTTGCATTGGGCGTTGTTGGATCAAGTGGCCTCGGAATAATTAAGAAGGGGGATTGAATTAATTATGAATGTGTCTTAACTAATTAAAAATCTATCCTTCTTAATGTTACTAGATTCAATTAGGCTTTTACTACTAAGTTAAGAAAGTAAAGAACAGAAATAGAAACTTAACCAAAAGTAAAAGCGATAATTAGAAGTACACAACAGAAATTCAAGAGTGTAGGGAAGAAGAAGACAAACACAAAATTTATACTGGTTCGGCCACAAACCGTGCCTACATTCAGTCCCCAAGCAACCTGTGGTTCTTGAGATTTCTTTCAACCTTGTAAAATCCTTTACAAGCCAAAGATCCACAAGGGATGTACCCTCCCTTGTTCTCTTTGAAAAACCAAGTGGATGCACCCTCCACTTAAACTGATCCACAAGAGATGTACCCTCTCTTGTTCTCAGTATAACAATCCCCAAGTAGATGTACCCTCTACTTGTACCACAAAGGATGTACCCTCCAATGTGTTGGGACAAAGAATTCTCAGGCGGTTAGTCCTTTGAATCTTTGTAAGGGGAAACAAAAGATATCTCAGGAGGTTAGTCCTTTGAAATCTTTTGCTTAAGGGAAAGGGAAGAATCAAAAGAATTCTCAGGCGGTTAGTCCTTTGAATCTTTTGTAAGGGAGAAGAGAGACACAAAAGAATTCAGGCGGTTAGTCCTTCGTTCTTTTGACAAAGGGAGAAGAGAATGAAAAAGATGAATAGCACAAGTTTTTGAACAAAGAACTTTTCTTGGAAGAGAAAGTGTTGATAAAAAAATTTTAGAAAGATGAAGATAAATGAATCAGAAAATTTTGTAGAAAGATATTGAAAGATTGATTGAAAGATGTTTGAGAGATGATGTTGAAAAAGATTGAAAGATAGATGATTCAAAGATGAATGATGATGAATGATGATGAATGATGATAATGATTCAAAGATGATTGATGATCATAATTGATAATAAAGATGTTGAAGGATGATTGATAATGAATGAATGTTTTTTTGAAACTCATGCCATGGTCACATATTTATAATCTCTTGATGACTCAAGTCAAATCTTGTGACTCTTGACAATTTCTTTAAAACTTGTCACTTAAAAAGTTGTGACTTTTGAAATAATCTTCATAAACAAGTCACTTGAAGAATTGTGACTTTTGGAAATGTATTTTTTGAAATCAGTCACTAGTAATCGATTACCATTAAGGTGTAATCAATTACACATCAACAGATGTGACTTTTCATTTTGAATTTTGAAAATTAAAACGTTTAGAAGCTCTGGTAGTCGATTACAAGTATTGTGTAATCGATTACACAAGTTTAAAATTCTTTAAAATTGTTTAAACATAAGTTATAACTCTTGAAATTTGAAATCTTAACATTTTAAAACACTGGTAATCGATTACTACCTTCTGTTAATCGATTACCAGAGAGTAAAACTCTTTGGTAATGATTTTGTGAAAACTTGTGCTACTCAATATTTTGAAAAACTTTTTTAGTACTTATCTTGATTGAGTCTTCTCTTGATTCTTGAATCTTGAGTCTTGAATCTTGATTATTCTTGAATCTTGATTCTTGAATCTTTGGATTTTGCTTGACTCTTGATTCTTTGGCATCATCAAAATAACCTTGGAAGACATTGCTTCCACAATGTCCCCCTTTATGATGATGACAATCCTGAAATCAAGAGAATGCATACAAGTCTTGTTCTACCGTTCACTCATCCCTTTCTCCCCCTTTCTTTTTGAATTTATGCTTGAAAAAAAACATAATATCTTGATTTCTTAAAATACCCATTTTTCTCTCCCACTTTGGCAACATCAAAAAGGCCAAAGTGCGTAAATCATACAAAATTTAAAAACATACACAAAGCATATTTTGTAAAATAAACATAAAAGATTCTAAATCATTCATGAAGCAAGACATAAACCACATTATAATGCAAATTACATAGTCATATATCACAATCCATAAATATTCAGTCATACTAAGCAAATATTAAAAATACTAAGTGTTCAAATGTCATAGGCATATAGCCAAATACAAGGCTTGAGAAACAAAACATAATAATAATGAAGTCTAAACTGATGGTGGTGGAGGTAAATCAAGACAGTCGCGAATGATGGTGACATCTTTCTTGAATCTTGATCTTGATTATTCTTGAATCTTGATTCTTGAAACTTGATTCTTGAATCTTTGGATTTTGCTTGACTCTTGATTCTTTGGCATCATCAAAATAACCTTGGAAGACATTGCTTCCACATGCGCATATTGCAACTCTTTTAGAACGAGTTTGTTGAGGAATCAAGGATGAAAACTAAGAGAGTTAGGCTCATTCTTGTGAGGAATCATGGTCTGAGTATATACTCGGTGCAAGAGCATTAGATTGTATAGAACAGTGTGGAAACATTTATTCTTTATTCTTTGATTGTTTATTGTGAATAGTTTCAATTCAATTTTATCTTTTGACTTGGTTAACTGCTCTGTTTAGCTCGCTTCTTGTATGCGAGGTAAAACTCCAGCAGGGGATTTAGCTCCAATGGATTTGGAGATTGAAGTTACTTGCAGGAGAAACAACGCAGAAAAGAGGAAGAGAGCGCTACAAGAGAGGATAGTGAGTCCAAGTAGCGAGAGAACTCTTTCATCTGAATCATCATCATCATTTCCAACAAATTTGAGAAAGTTCGAAGTTGGTGAATCCGAAGCTAACATTATGGCAGACAATCAACCGTAGAGGGTAACTCTTGAAGATTATTCCAGCTCCACCGTGCCGCAAATTTTCACTAGTATTGCGCGGTCGGAAGTCCAAGCCACCAATATTTCTTATCCACACTCCTTGATTCAGTTGATTCAAGGGAATATTTTCCATGCCCTGCCCAATGAAGATCCATATGCTCACCTAGCAACTTATATAGAGATTTGCAACACAATTAAGATAGCCGGGGTGCCTAAAGATGTTATTCGTCTGAATTTATTCTCATTCTCTGTAGTGGGTGAAGCTAAAAGATGGCTGCAATCTTTCAAAGGAAATAGTTTGAAGACAAGGGAGGAAGTGGTGGAGAAATTTTTGAAGAAATATTTCCCTGAATCTAAGACAGCTGAAGGCAAAGCAGCAATTTCCTCATTTCATCAATTCCCGAATGAGTCCTTGGGTGAAGCTTTAGAGCATTTTCATGGCTTGCTACGAAAAACACCAACTCATGGATTCACTGAGCGTATTTAGCTAAATATATTCATTGATGGTTTGAGGCAGCGATCTAAGCAATTATTAGATGCTTCAGCCGAAGGGAAAATCAAGTTGAAGACTCCAGAGGAAGAAATGGAGCTCATTGAGAATATGGCAGCTAGTGATCACACTATTTTGCATGATAGGACACACATTCCCACCAAAAGAAGTCTATTGGAGCTTTCTTCACAAGACGCGTTGTTGGCCCGAAACAAGCTGTTGGCTAAATAGCTTGAGTCACTCACGGAGACACTTAGCAAATTGTCGACATAGCTGCAAGCAACTCAACCATCTCACTCAGCAGTTATGCAGGTTAGGGGCTGCAGTATTTATGGAGGGGCTCATGAATCGGGTTGCTGTATAGCCCAGGATGATGCAGCTAAAGAGGTCAATTATATGGGAAATAAAAAAAGATAAGGAATTCATTCAGGTGGTTTTTCAGGCTACTAGCAAGGAGGAAACTTCAATCAAAATCAAGGACAAGGGTGGAGATCACATCTAGGTAATTAGTTCAACAAGGATTAAGGAGGTTCTTCTAATAGACCTCCTAATCGAGGGCCAAACCTGTATGAGAGAACCGCCAAGCTGGAGGATACCTTGACTCAGTTTATGCAGGTTTCAATGTCTAATAACAAGAGTACTAAGTCAACCATTAAAAACCTGGAAATCCAAGTGGGGCAGCTGGCCAAGCAAATAGCAGAGAATTCTTCAGGGGGTTTCAGAGCAAATACTGAAAAGAATCCAAAAGAAGAGTGCAAAGCTGTTGTCACTAGAAGCAAAAGGGAAGTGTTTGTGGAGGATGAGAGTAGGAGCAATGAAGGAGAATTAGGAGCTAAAACAGAAAAAGAAAAAGAGGGAGAACAGATGGGAGAGAGAAAAAATACATACACAATGAAAACATTATAGTGGAAGACAATTGTAGCGCAGTTATTCAAAGGATCCTTCCACCAAAATACAAAGATCCAAGGAGTGTAACTATCCCATGCTTAATAGGTGTTGTGTCGGTTGGAAAAACACTTATTGATTTAGGGGCTAGCATTAATCTGATGCCCTTATCTATGTGCAGAAGGATAGGGAACTTGGAGATTGCACCGACTAGAATGATGTTGTAGCTAGTTGATCATTCAATTACAAGACCCTACGGTGTAGTTGATGGAAGCTTGCTTGTGGGGCTTCTATGGAGGCTGGATCTTTGAGCTTCAATGAGGTCCTTTAATGGTGATTTTCCACCATGGAGATGCAGCGAAAGACAAAGGAGAAGAGGTGAGAGGAGGCACCATCCACTAGGGAATAAGCCATGGAAGAAAGAGCTTCACCACCAAGATGAGCCTTGGATAAGAAGCTTGGAGAGGATGCTTCAATGGAGGAAAAGAAAGAGGGAGATAAAGAGAGAGGGGGGAGCACGAAATTGAATGAAGAAAAAGGGAGAGAAGTTGAACTTTGAGTTGTGTCTCACAAGACTCTCATTCATCAAAGTTACAACAATTGTTACACATGCTTCTATTTATAGACTAGGTAGCTTCCTGGAGAAGCTTTCTTGAGAAAAATTCCTTGAAAAGCTTCTTTGAGAAAACTTCATTGGAAAGCTAGAGCTTAGCTACACACACCCCTCTCATAACTAAGCTCACCTCCTTGAAAAGCTTCCTTGAGAAGATTCCTAAAGAAGCTAGAGCTTAGCTACACACACCTTTCTAATAGCTAAGCTCACCTCCTTGAGATGAGAAGCTAGAGCTTAGCTACACACCCTCTATAATAGCTAAGCTCACCCCCATGACAAAATACATGAAAATACAAAAAATTCCCTACTACAAAGACTACTCAAAATGCCTCGAAATACAAGGCTAAAACCCTATACTACTAGAATGGCAAAAATACAAGGCCCAAACAAAGGAAAAACATATTCTAATATTTACAAAGATAAGCGGGCTCATACTTAGTCGATGGGCTTGAAATCTAACCTAAGGCTCATGAGAACCCTAGGGCCTTCCCTTTGATCTCTGGCCCAATCTACTTGGAGTCTTTTATCCAATGCCCTTGCAGGGTAGGATTGCATTATTCCCTCCACCTTGGAAAGGATTTGACCTTATATCCTGAGGTTTTTCATACTCTGGGCTCTTTCCCTCAACACCTGTAAAAAGAACAAAAACATATGTATTAGTGGTGTTTGGTATGTTGAAGTAAGGTAAGGTCTGAAAATCCATTTCTTGGGCATCTTCCTATGAAGGAACATGGTTCCTCACCAACTCAATGAGTGGTGCTACAAGTATACAAAAATATGGGACAAACCTTTTGTAAAAGTTTGTTAAGTCATGGAAGCCCCAAATTTTTCTTATACTTGGTGGAGTGGGCCACTCAGGAATGACCTTTATTCTCTTAGGGTTCATGGGAACCCCTTGATCACTATTTGAAAAATTAAGAAAAGTAACACAATAAAACATACCTTTTTCTGTATTTTCATATTGATTATTCCTACCAAAAAGTATGACAAACCTAAGGTGTCCCATATGAGTACCTAAGTTTGTATTGAAACTAAAAATAAGAACAAACCTACCTAATGGGTCCCTATGTACACACACCATGAAGATGTTAGGTGCACGAGTGATTTTACAAAAGAGGGTTGCACCACTCAAAACATTCATCATACCACCTATTTTAGGGACTTGGTGCCTAATAATACCTATTTTGGGCACCAACAAAGCACAAGGATTTAAGCTCTTGCGAACCAAACCCTCATCCAACAACTTCTTTACTTGAGGAATAAACTCAAGCCCAAGAGGTGTGGCAATGCTAGCAAGTGTCTTTTTACAAAAGAGAAAATGTGGAGGTTGTTTAAGAGAGAAAGTTTCTTTAATGTTTGTCTTTATGGTAAAATGAGTTTCCTTCTTAGATAACCTCTTGGAGGAGACACTTACCTCCTTACAGTTCTCTTTAACCATTAATGGTTGTCCTTCTTCTTGGGGGTAGATTTCTTCACTAGATTCTTCCCCTTTTGCTTTTTCACTTTCACTAGAGGAAGGTGAAGTAGTAGCCTTATCTTGGCTACTATAAATGTCTTGGCCCCTCATAATCATGGTTTTTGTGGTGGGGCATTGAGAAGTAATGTGTCCTCTTCCAAGACATTTAAAGCACTTTTTAGAGCTAGTTTTCTCTTGCATACTAGCCTTAGGGGCTTGCTTTTCTATTGTCTTCCCCTTATCATCTTTGGGCTTAGAAGGTGTCACCCCTAAGATGCCTTGACCTTGGTCTTTCTTTGGATAAGAGTGAGAGCCATAAGATTTTGATGTAGACTTCTTTTTAAGTTGTTGCTGTACCCTTATTTCCCAAACTAAGTTAGCCTCTACATTGTCCTTCCCATGGAAGTATGGGAGGTTAATGTTAGCCTCTTGAGGATTTCTTTCCTTTTCTCTTCTATGGGAGTGAGGTCTAAGATGTGACCCATGCCTTCCTTTGTAATAGTCACGAAGTTCTTCACTTAGGCTCTTGCAAGAGTTATGACTACTATAGGAGGCATGTTTTTCTCTTTTCATTTCTTTCATTATTTTTCTTCTTTCTTCCTTTCTTATTTTCTTTCTTTCATCTTGACTTATTTCTTCCACTCTTTTTTTCCTTTTTCTTTTCTCTCTTGTTTTTCTTTTCATAACTTGAGGGAACTCAACTCATCTAAGATTCTAGATAAAGGGTCTTTATGACTAGTACCCTTGCCATTAACACTAGATGAATGATGACTCATGTTGGTTCCTAAGTTGTGGTTCTTTCTTGTTGGAGGTTTGAAAACAAAAGGTAAAAGAAACTATGGTTGAAACTAGCCAAAATAAACACTAAAAGAGGTGTGAAAGATAAGGTAAAAAAAATAATTGGTAAAAGGAAAGCTATCTAGGCGGTTTGACAATGGAAGGTAAAGGAAATAAGCTATGAAAGTAAGCAATAAATGTAAACTAGGCGAATCCTAAGACTGTTTGGATGACCACATTCAAGGTTCCCAACAAAACACTCACTATCCTAAGGAAAAATTGCCTAAAATCATTACACACAAATGGAAGTTTGGTAACCTATTGGAGGCTCCCAACACACTTCCAATGAAAGGCCTTTTTGTTACAAAACTTGAAAGCAATGAAGGTAAGTAAATTGCAAATTACAAAATTACAAAACGGTCCTCAATTTTGGTGGTTGTTCTCTCTTTGGTGATTCACTCAATTTGGAGTGCTTCTTAGTCCAATAGCTCTTAAGGTGGTTGGCCCCTTTTTTCTTGACTCAAATTCTTCAAGGGATGGCACCAATCCTCCTTCCAATTCCCTATATGGCAACCCACAAACAAGGAAACAAAGAGACAAGCAATAACCAAAGACCAAAAAAAATGAAATGAAAGCTAAACCAATGGAGTTTTAACAAGACAATTATTAAAGGATTACTCAACAATTAAAGCAATGAAAAGGACATAGAAGCAAGCTAAGACTCAGAGAAATTTAGAATGGCTCTAGAGTAGAGTAAAAAAAACTAAAAAAAAGACTCAACAAACCTCTAGCTTTGGCACTTGTTTTCACACTAATTTTCAATTGAAATTTTGAAACTAAGATTGGTATAAATTAGGCACCAATTATAGAACAAATTTTGAGCCAAAACAACAATCACACTTCCTTTTCACTTTTTTTTTCTGGACACTGATTTTTCTAACAACTTGTGTGATTTTTAATAATTTTTCCTTTTATCCAAATCACTTGGTTCTTTTTTTATAATTTTTTGCCAGATGTCTAGAAAATTAAGTAACACTTTCAGCTCAAAATTCGTAGTGAACAATTCCCAGTCATTTATACACGTTCGTGTGTTCAAGCTGCCAGCACCAGCGATTTCAACCTAGAAATCAAGAGTAGTGTTTATGTTGGTTAAGGCTTGGATAGTTACAATTTGTGTTTGCTTATGCTCAATTATCTTGAATAACACAATTCAAGAGAGCTTAAGACTTATTTTGATTTACAAATCCAGCCATAACTCAGCACCACAACTCAACTTCATCATAGGCATCATATAGGAAGCTTAGAAAAAAAAGAGTTCAACAGCAAGACTACTTCTAGGAATTGATTTAGAACATGTTATGAACCAAATAACATGCATGAATTAGACTCAAAATTCAAAAGATAGGCTAATAATGACAAGAATACATGAACAAATGTATCTATAATTCAATAAACAAAATAAAAATTCAACACAAACTTAGAACATAATGTGACAATTACTATGACTAAACATGACTCTAAGACAACATGGATTAAGTGATTTACACTTAGATTTTTGTGTTTTTTTTCTAATCAATATTTTGGAAGAAAATTTAGATCTAAGGTTCGGCACAAGAATATTATGAATGAAAAATGATAGAACCTAAAATCAACACAAAAACATGATTCAAGAGTAGATCTACAAAATTTGAACCATAGAAATGCAAGAACAAGTGTAGATCTAAGATTTAATCAGTTTATTTTTTTGAATATACTCTAAATAGAACCAAACCACAAGACAATGGATGATATACATGGAGAATAAGATGAAGAACAAGGAATTAAAGAGAATTCACCAAACAAAAAGATAGAGGAAGCAAAAGAACATCACCTAGATGAAGATGCTCTTGATACCACATGATGTAAGCTCCATTGGAGCTTGTAGGCCTAGGATCTTCTTCATCAATGGATTCCTTTGCTTCTTGGAAGATGAATGGCAGCGGAATGGAGAAGGAAGAGAGAGAGGAGACGCCACTTCAAGGAGAAGATGAGTCTAGAAGAAGCTCACCACCATAGGAGGTCATGGATAAGAGCTTCGAGGAAGAAGGAGATGAATGAAGGGAGAGGAAGAGAAGAGCACGAAATTTTGTGCTCTAAAAGAGCTCTGAAATCTAAATTTTAATTTTCAAATGATCAAAGTTGAAAAAATGCTCACACATAGCCTCTATTTATAGCCTTAGTGTCATACAAAATTTGAGGGAAATTTGAATTTCTATTCAAATTTCACTTGAATTTAAAATTGAATTTATGGAGCCAAATTTTGGAGCCAAAATTTCACTAATTATGATTAGTGAATTTTAGATATGGTTTAGCCCACTAATCCAAGATCAAGTCCAAGATTCTCCCACCACCAGCGATTTTTTTTAAGCATGGTATATTGATTGCCTTAGGCTTACTTTCAACCTTCCTATGTATGTTGAACTCACTAGGATTGTTTACCACAGTTTTAGGAGTTCAATATTCACTTAGGATCAACATTTCAGCCAGCAATTCAATCACCAAAACTCAAATTCACAATAGACACAATCATAAGGAAACCTAAAAGTTCAAGAAAAGGTTCACAATCAAAGACTCTCTAAGAATTTTGCATGAACATGTTAAGGACTAATTAACATGAAAGATTTGACTCAAATCAAATAATAGGCTAAAAGAATTTCATACACTCATGAACAAATGAGTTAGACAAAAAAAACAAGAAAATAAAATTCAGCACAACATAAGAAATCTTATGTGACAAGTTTCATGACTAGACATGACTTCTATGACAAAACTACAATAGGTGAACAAGTCACTCTAGATTTTTGAGGTTTTCTTCTACATTAATATTTTTGTAAGAATTTTATGGTTTAGGTTTAAGCCACAAAAAATAACAAGACAAAACTCAAAGGAACCTAAACTCAACACAATTCATGGTTCAAGAACAAGAACAAGAAATTTGAACCATAGAAAATCAAATCTAGCTTCTATAGCAAGTTTAATCGGTGGAAACTCTAAAGAATAATGTTAACAACATTTAGGACAAGACATGTGAGGAGATACATGGAGAAAAATGAAGAAACAACAATGGAAGAGAAGGTAAAGCAAAAAATTAATGGAGGTTTAAGGAGCACCTACTTGAAGCTCTTGTGCTCTAATTACCACTTGATGGAAGCTTGCTTGTGGGGCTTCTATGGAGGCTAGATCTTTGAGCTTCAATGAGGTCCTTTAATGGTGATTTTCCACCATAGAGATGCAGCAGAAGACAAAGGAGAAGAGGTGAGAGGAGACACCATCCACTAGGGAATAAGCCATGGAAGAAGGAGCTTCACCACCAAGATGAGCCTTGGATAAGAAGCTTGGAGAGGATGCTTCAATGGAGGAAAAGAAAGAGGGAGAGAAAGAGAGAGGGGGGAGCACGAAATTGAAGGAAGAAAAAGGGAGAGAAGTTGAACTTTGAGTTGTGTCTCACAAGACTCTCATTCATCAAAGTTACAACAAGTGTTACACATGCTTCTATTTATAGACTAGGTAGCTTCCTTGAGAAGCTTTCTTGAGAAAACTTCCTTGAGAAGTTTCTTTGAGAAAACTTACTTGGGAACCTAGAGCTTAGCTACACACACCCCTCTTATAACTAAGCTCACCTCCTTGAGAAGCTTCCTTGAGAAGATTCCTAAAGAAGCTAGAGCTTAGCTACACACACCTTTCTAATAGCTAAGCTCACCTCCTTGAGATGAGAAGCTAGAGCGTAGCTACACACCCCCTATAATAGCTAAGCTCACCCCCATGACAAAATACATGAAAATACAAAAAAGTCCCTACTACAAAGACTACTCAAAATGCCTCGAAATACAAGGCTAAAACCCTATACTACTAGAATGACCAAAATACAAGGCCCAAACGAAGGAAAAACCTATTCTAATATTTACAAAGAGAAGCGGGCTCGTACTTAGCCCATGGGCTCAAAATCTACCCTAAGGCTCATGAGAACCCTAGGGCCTTCCCTTTGATCTCTGGCCCAATCTACTTGGAGTCTTTTATCCAATGCCCTTGTAGGGTAGGATTGCATCAGTAGTAGAAGATGTATTGGTCAAGGTGCGTCATTTCACATTCCCTGCTGATTTTTTTTATCATGGATATAGAAAAAGATGCTGAGATTCCATTGATCTTAGGCCGTCCATTCATGTTGACGTCCAAATGCATGGTGGATATGGGAAATGGTAACCTAGAAATGAGCGTCGATGATCAAAAGGTTACCTTCAATTTGTTTGACGTAATTAAGCATCCAAGTGACCACAAGGCATGTTTTAAGATGGAGAAAGTTGAACATGAGGTGGCTATGGTAGCTCGAGCTATGGTGCTACAATCTCCATTAGAAAAAGCTTTAACCAATGTTGTGGAGTGCCTTACAAAGGAAGAAGAAAAAGAATTGCAAAAATGCCTAGAAGAGTTAGATGGCTTGAAAGGAAGCCCCTCAGAAAAAGTCATATTTGGAGAACTGAAGAAGGACATGCCCAACGAGAAGGCTAAGGTGGACCTGAAGATCTTGTCGGAGCATCTAAAATATGTGTTCTTAAAAGATAATGAGGCAAGTCCAGTGGTTATTAGCAACTCTTTGACTGATGAGGAGGAATGCTGGCTGGTGCAAGTCCTGAAAAAGCATAAGGCAGCTATTGGATAGCACATTTCAAACCTTAAGGGAATTATCCCTTCCTACTGCATGCATAAGATCAACATGGAAGCCGAGTACAAACCTGTGCGACAACCGCAAAGAAGACCCAATCCTTCTATGAAGGAAGAAGTGCACAAAGAAGTGCTTAAGTTGCTGGAAGCAGGCCTCATTTATCCCATTTCTGATAGTGCATGGGTTAGCCCTGTACAGGTAGTCCCAAAGAAGGGTGGCATAACAGTAATCAGGAATGAAAAGAATGATTTGATCCCCACAAGAACGGTCACGGGGTGGAGGATGTGCATCGATTACAAAAAGTTGAATGATGCCACAAGGAAGGATCACTTCCCTCTTCCTTTCATGGACCAGATGCTTACGAGATTAGCTGGTCAATCATTCTATTGTTTTCTAGACGGCTACTCTGGTTATAATCAAATTGTTGTGGACACAAATGATCAAGAGAAGACAACATTCACCTTCCCCTTTGGTGTGTTTGCTTACATAAGAATGCCCTTTGAGCTTTGCAATGCTCCTACTACGTTTCAACGATGCATGATGGCAATATTTGTTGACATGGTAGAGAAGTGTATTAAGGTGTTTATGGATGACTTCTCGGTGTTCGACTCATCATTCGATTACTATCTAGAAAATTTGGAGCTGACGTTGCAACACTGTGAGGAAACCAATCTGGTACTTAATTGGGAAAAATGCCACTTCATGGTCCAAGAAGGGATTGTATTGGGCCACAAAATTTCTGTAAGGGGAATTGAGGTAGATAAAGCAAAGATTGATGTTATTGAGAAGCTGCCTCCTCCAGTGAATGTCAAGGGAGTAAGAAGCTTTTGGGGGAATGTTGGGTTCTATAGGCGGTTTATTAAAGATTTCTCAAAGATTTCAAAATCTCTCAGTAATTTGCTCAATAACGATGCTATGTTCTTATTCGATGAAGAGTGTTTGAAGGCATTCAACGCCTTAAAGACCAGCTTAGTGTCCTCTCTCATCATTACAGCACCGGATTGGAGCCAAGAATTTGAGCTCATGTGCGACGCAAGTGACTATGCCGTTGGTGCTGTGTTGGGCCAGAGGAAGGGCATAATTTTTCATGCTATTTACTATGTGAGCAAGGTTTTAAATGATGCTCAGTTGAACTATGCCACCACAGAAAAGGAGATTCTTGCAATTGTCTATGCCCTAGAAAAATTTAGATCATTCTTGGTGGGATCCAAGGTTATTGTGTACACTGACCATGCAGCTATTAATTATTTGTTGACTAAAGTCGATTCTAAGCCCATGCTAATCAGGTGGATTTTATTGCTGCAAGAATTTGATCTAGTCATTCAAGACAAGAAAGGATCTGAAAATCTGGTGGTTGATCACTTGTCAAGACTAGTCAATAAGGAAGTGACTTTGAAGGAGCTGGAGATAAGGGATGAATTTCCAGATGAATCACTGTTAGTGGTGAATGAAAGGCCATGGTTTGCTGACCTGGCTAACTTCAAGGCAGCAGGAATCCTTCCAAAGGATTTGAACTGGCAGTAAAAGAAGAAATTTTTGCATGATGCCCGATTTTATGTCTAGGATGATCCATACCTACTTAAGATTGGTGCTGATAATCTTTTGAGGAGATGTGTAACAAAAGAAAAGTCTAGAAGCATATTATGGCACTGCCATAATTCACCTTGTGGAGGCCATTATAGTGGAGACAAAATAGCAGCCAAGGTCCTACAATCAGGATTCTTTTGGCCATCACTTTTCAAGGATGCCAATGAACATGTAACTTAGTGCGATCAATGTCAAAGAATTGGAGGAATTTCAAGGAGAAATGAAATGCCCCTACAGAATATTATGGAGGTAGAAGTCTTTGACTGTTGGGGAATTGACTTTGTAGGTCCACTTCCTCCATGTTTTGGGAATGAATACATCCTTGTAGCTATTGATTATGTCTCCAAGTGGGTTGAAGCAGTGGCTGCCCCAAAGAATGATGCCAAAACTGTGGTAAAGTTCTTGTAGAAGAATATCTTTTCTCGCTTTGGGGTGCCAAGGGTCCTAATCAGTGATGAGGGCTCTCACTTTTGCAACAACCAACTTCAGAAGGTGTTAGGCCATTACTGCGTCACACACAAAGTGGCCTCACCATACCACCCATAAACGAACGATCAAGCTGAGGTTTCCAACAGGGAACTGAAGAAGATTTTAGAGAAAACTGTGGCCTCTACTAGAAAAGATTAGTCAAGCAAGTTGGATGATGCATTGTGGGCTTATAAGATTGCCTTTAAGACCCTCATAGGCCTATCTCCATTTCAAATGGTTTATGGCAAAGCTTGCCACTTACCAGTAGAGATGGAGCATAAAGCATATTGGGCTTTGAAGTTCCTAAATTTTGATGCGGGTCTATCAAGGGAGAAAAGGAAGCTGCAACTACTGGAGTTGGAGGAGATGAGACTGAATGCATATGAATCCTCCAGGCTATACAAGCAAAAGGTAAAAGCATATCATGACAAGAAGTTGCTGAAGAAAGACTTCCAACCAGGCCAACAAATTCTGCGGTTCAACTCAAGACTAAAGCTGTTCCCAGGAAAATTGAAGTCTAAATGGTCTGGACCATTTACTATCAAGGAAGTAAAGCCATACGGATCAGTGGAGTTAATGGATCCTCAGTCAACAACTCCTGAGAGAAGTTGGACTGTGAATGGGAAAAGATTGAAGTTGTATCATGGTGGGAACATTGAGAGATTGACCACCATCTTGCACTTACAGGACCCTTAGAGGTGACACACGTCAAGCTAGTGATGTTAAAGAAGTGCTTTCTAGGAGGCAACCCGACTTTTCTTACCTTTCTCAATCATTTTTGTTGTTTTAATGCATGTTAGTTAGGTTGTGTTCATTTGAGACTGCTAGAGTAGAGTGAAAAAACATGTTTTTAATGGGAAAGAGGTTGGCCATAAGCTTCTCTGAAGCTAAGGATGGGAAAGACTTAGAAAATTTTTCAAGCCTCTAACTCACTCAGCGCGACACTCGCACTAAGCGAGCCATAGCCTATGCACTGAGCGAGGAACACTCTTGCTAAGCACGCCAACCCCTCATCTAGTGGCTGTTGGGGTCTCGCTAAGCGAGACCATCACGCTAAGCCCATAACCTTCTCGGGTTGTGCATTTAATGAAATTGGGCTAAGCGAGCCAGCTCACTAAGCGCGTCATGTTCTCTTGCTAAGCGCGTTAAGCGCAAAAGTCTCTCTGTCTGAGCTTTAATGTTAATTGGGCTAAGCAAGTCATCTCGCTAAGCCCAAAAGTCTCTCTGGAATGGCAATTGCGCTAAGGGAGACCATCTCGCTAAGCACCACCCCACTACTGCATCCTCATTCATTTATCCGTTGAGCGAGCCATGACCCGCTTAGCGGAAGTTGCAGACCAATCAGAGCTGCAGAACTCACTAAGCGCATATCTACGCACTAAGCCCAAAAACCTATCGATTTCACATTTTAGATAATTGGCCTAAGTGAGTCTGTCTTGCTAAGCGCGTGAATTCAAATTCTGAAAATTCAAACGTCACAGAGTGCTCGCTTAGCAAGACACTTGCACTTAGCGAGAAAATCAAAACTGAAAAAGGAAAACATAACTGCCTTAGGGCAGTTGCATTTTAAATTCTATAACTGCATCTTATTCAACCTTCTTCTCATCATTTGCATTGTTCATTGCACTCTACTTACCTTGCATTTTCCGCTCTATTCCTGCAATTCCAAGTAAGTTATCTTCTTTCCCTCTCTTGTTAATCTTCATTTTTGAACCCTAGGGTAGATGACTTAAAAAGTTTCATTTTGATTATCTACATTTGTTGTTGTTGATGATTGTTGGTTCTTTGTTTAGTTAGTATGATGTTAGGAATATAATATAGGTTGCATTGAGGGCTAAGCCTCAAACTTCCAAGCCTGACTAGTGGCTTGGGGAGTTGAGGCTGACAAGCCCAAATTCTGGGTTTTGTGATGAACTCGCTAAGCGAGTTCATCCGTTTTGATGAATTTCTGGGTTTTAGGATGAACTCACTAAGCACTCCCTATTCCGCTAAGTAAGTTCATCAAGTTTGTTTAAATTTCTGCATTTTTGTATGAACTCGCTAAGCCATTGCACTACGGCTTAACGAGTCTTTGAACTTCTGCTTTTATATTTCTGGGTTTGTATGAACTCCCTAAGCTGGCCATCTGTGCTTAGCGAGCACACGTAGATAGTTCTGAGACTTAGAGGCTTTTTGCATTCGTTCTATGGCTTAGCGAGCCATGCTTGCTAAGCCCAAATATGCCTCTAGAATAAAATTGGGCTAAGCAAGCCTGTCTCGCTAAGCCCAAGGCAATTTAATTTTTTGTATGTTTTGTTCATGCGCTAAGCGAGCCATGCCCGCTGAGCGCAAATACCTCTCTGTCATAGAATAAGGCTTAGCGAGCCTGAGACACTAGTGTTAGTTGTAGTGAGTCTCGCTAAGCACCCACTGGAGCTAAGCCTAGATAGTCTGTTGTGCTAAGCGCGCCCTATGCGCTAAGCGCAATTACCTCTCTATGTGTGAATAAGGCTTAGCAAGTCACTCTCGCTTAGCCACATTTGTGTTTCAGCTAAGTGAGAGGGTCTCACTTAGCCATTGTTAGTGTTTTTCTGTTGTCACGCTAAGCGAGCCCATCTCGCTTAGCACCCAACCTATTTTACTACTTGTTTTTTTCTTAGGTCTGTTTTTCAATAAAACCCTGCCTAACTTCCGTCAATTGCTTTGTTTTGGTGCAGATGGCCTCAAAGAAGAGACGTGCTTCATCCTCTAGACCTCACGAGCCCTATGACACATCCAGATTTGTGTCTGAGGTCGCATGGGAGAGAAATATGGAGATAGCTTACTCCCATTATGACGAGTTCCTCCAAGAGCTGGAGAGGCGCCAGTGGCACAGGAACTTGACAAGGCAAATGGAGAATCACATTGACCTTGCCTTGGTCAAAGAGTTTTATGCAAACCTCTATGATCCAGAGGATCGCTCCCCCAGATAATGCAAAGTGAAGGGGAAGATGATCAAATTCGACGCCGCAACACTAAATGCCTTCTTGGAGACCTCGGTGGTACTAGAGCCTGGGGAGAGGTACTCGGCATACTCCTGCTTCTGCCACACACACCCGGACCCGTAGGCTTTGACAGCCAAACTTTGTCTTCTAGGGAGAGGGTTTGTTCTAAATGTTGAGGGGGCGCCGTGGAAGTTATTGAGGAAGGACCTGACCACTCTCGCATAGACTTGGAGTGTCTTTTCTTACTCCAACCTAGCCCCTACTTCTCACACCTCCGATCTTAATATGGACAGGGCGAGGATGGTGTATGGCCTTGTTATGAAGATGGATATGGATTTGGGCTCGATCATCTTAGGTCAGATCTCCCAGATGGCCCAGTCCAACGCCTCTAGGTTGGGCTTCCCTGCTCTTATCACAGCCCTATGCATAGCCAAAGAGGTTGTGTCTAATTCACTTACCTTCGAGTCTCTCAGCCTGACCACTAACCTGGCCTATATCAGGAAGAACTACTGAAACCCAGAGGATCCCTCCATTACATTTCCTGGGTCCCGCAAGGCCAGGGCCCCTTCAGACGCTTCAGCTTTAGCTTCAGTTCCAGCTCTCACACCAGCACCAGCCCCTCCACTTTCAGCACCGACTCTAGCTCCAGCTGGCCCTTCTATGTATAGCACTGATGCCATTGTGCTGATGCTGCAGAGCCTTCTCCAAGCCTTTGGCTGGTGATGCAGAGCATACACAATTTAGCTCAACAGTGATCGATTATTAGCATAGAGGACTTCATGGCACAGGTGGCTTGGCCCGGAGTCCCACCTTTCTTTTTGGGGGCAGGTGAGGCTCTTGTGGCCCAGGAGCCATACATACAGGTTCCTGAAGATCCTGAAGACACTCTAGTTGAAGCAGCTGCGGATGATACCCCAGAAGCAAAGGCGGAAGCTGAGGAGACACTTGTAGATACACCGATGGAGGCGGCTGAGGAGGGAGGCACAACAGAGGCAGGCATTGACGAGGACTATGTAGTATATGTCACTGCGGCATAGGGGACTTGGGATCCATGGCCCACTTCAGCTCAGGACGAGCCCACTCTAGCCCAAGATGATTGAAGCGATTTAATTATTCTTCTTATTGAACAGTTTTTAATTTAGCTTTTTATTTACTTATTATTTTACTGCTTTTGAAACATATTATTGTTTTTGAAGTTTGAACAGTGGTTTAATTCTGCACTTTATGGTTCTCCATATTTTACTGCTTTTGAAATATATTCTTTTATTGGTTTTTCCTGGCATATGTAATATTGCCCGCAATAAGAATAATTAATGACTTAATATCACCTAATATAGATTTGATGAATAGTTGCAATACTTTCTTCCACTTTAAGCTACATTTTTAAATACATTCGGCATCTAATATTAATATCCATTAATCACAAAAAAAAAAATACTTCAAGACATTTTAAGATATGATTCAACCAATACTTTAGTTCAATAAATCAGCAGAATATAAGCATTTCAAAAAATTTCTATAACATTTTTTTGTCTTATCACGTTGCAATTATTGAGGGCTTTTGATTTATTTTGGAACTTTGGTATTGTATATCTACAAGATATTAATTGTTGAAATTATTTTGAATATTATGCCAAGTCTATAAATATTACCATAAAAAAAACAGATATAACTTTTTATTATGAATTACCACCTTGTCTATATATATTTTAGTTTAATATTATACATGAATAAAATTTATTTATTTAACTAAAATTTATATATATATATATATATATATATATATATATATATATATATATATATATATAAAATTCTAAAAGTATTCTCATAAAATATAGTTCTTAAAAACATTAAGATTATTTTTGTTATCATTGGTACAATGAATCTATCAACTTTTTGTTCATGATTAATATCTATTGAATAACTTATTATTTTTAATAATATTTTTTTAATTATATTTTTTTTATTTATAAAATTTAAATTTAAGACTTTACTTAAGAAATTAAATTTAGTTTCATTAGGACTAACATTATTTTAATAAAGATAACTATTCTAAATTATATATAAAGGATAACATCAAATTATTCTACTATAAACTATCCTATTTATTAAAATTTGGCTAAATCTAAAAATACAACTTATTTTGGAACATAATCTTGGTACATAGTCTGTAATAGATAGACTCGTCCCGTCGCGTTTTTTTTTTTAATATCTTTCCGATTTTATAGAGTGATGTAATTTTTTAAAACATTAATAAATTTTTGCATTATATGAAAATTGAATGGGTTCGAAACTTACACGTCTGCTAAAAGAATCAGTTTCATTGTATTTTTAAATTGTTTTTTAATAAAAAATACTCATAATCTATTGAAGAAAAATGCTAATCTAAAAACCTTCGTCATTATTATTAAAACATATTTAATCCAAAGGGAAGCTCGAATCTTGTCTTGGATATCTCAGTGTGAAAAATGACAAAGGGTAAAATGGAAAAATGGAAGGATACCATCTGTAGCTTGGTGAACAAGGTTTACTGGCACTTACTCGGTTTTCGAAGCTTCACCTTCCATTCCACACACAAACCACAGGTCCGGAGTTCCGTTAGGTCACTCGTGGGGCCCATCCAAACCGCAGGCGCGTCTCTTCGTAGTGGAAAACACCGAAGACGAGGCACAGGTTCGGAAACCCAACCTCTTCCATGGCAATTCCAACGCACATCCTTGGTGGAATTTCCCGCTCACTTGTACACACTGTCGCTTTCTTTGTCTTTGCCTACTGAGAAATTGCAACAAAAAAAACGTTGTAGAGGTTGAATACGCTGAACTTGTCTCTCGAATGCGTTTTCTTTGTTGCTCTTCTTCGATACAATGGCTAGGTGAGCTTAGAATCAGTGATGCCCAACACTGCAGAAACAAAGTTTTCGTTTGTGAAGTTGGAGAGACATGTTTTGTTTCGAAAGCTTCTTCCTTTTTTATTTTTATTAGCCCCTTCAACTTTTTTTTTTGTGTGTGGGTTGGGTGTAACATGGACCTGGTTGAGTTTTGAGGTTTTTGTGTAGTGTAGGGTGTGTCACAGTTTAAGTTTCTTTCATTCTTTCTTGTTTTTATTTTAATTTTTGTTGTGTTTTTTCTTTTGGTCTTCTGGGGTTAATGATGGATTAGGACAGTTTGTTTTGGAATTTTTTTTTTCAATCTCTGAAATGATTGTTTGTGGGTATTCTGACATTCCCATTTTGGGGATTTGCTGTTTTTGTGTAATAGAATGGAAATAAGAGGAACACAAGTGGAAATAAAGTGAATGGTACTGTAAATTTTAGCTATTTTCCCTTCTTAGAATGGAGGTTCATAACATTTTTGGTGCTTTAGTTTGACCACAAGTTAGAATGGGTGGGCGGGGGGTATGGTTGACACTCTTGCAACGTGGGCAGAGGACAGTTGGGAAGTGCTAGATAGTGATTAGGGATTCTTTTGGAAGATTGAAATACACCCATTTGAGCTAGCGAATGTGTAAATATAGTAGTGAAGACTTGCTGGGGTTTCATAGTTACTTATGTCAATGAGAATGAAAATATAGGGGTGGCCTGTAATGGAAGTGATGAACATGGACATTGAGTGAAATCAGTTTGTATCAGACCATGATATTGATAATCCGTGAAGGACGTTAATTTGGAGCTTTGTTGTTGTTTACTTGTTTTATGTATTGTTTTGGGTGTTTGCACCCCAAATGAAACCACGAGAAACTGACTTTGCACATTCTATTGAATATTATGTCTGACATGTGTAAAGGAGCAGGGTTTCTAGCTGATTATATATGATATAAGCAAATCTTTCGTATCATTTTGGGCTGATTTGGTGGGGAAATTTTGATGTTTCTTATATTGATGATTTTATTTAATTTCGTTATACTACAAAATGCTACTTGTTTGCCGTTGCACCCTGTCCTTGCATGTCTATTTTCAGTTTCTCAGGCAGTAGGATGTGTTGCTGCTACATAGAGCCATTAGAATTTACTGCATCTGGAATCTATAGCAATGTATTGTGTTCTGTTCCCACAATTCCCTCTTATTTTGTTCCTTCTGCATGCTTTTCTTTGGTTGCCCTTGGTCAAAACTCAGTATATGTTATTGACATTCTTAAGTGACTGAGTGCATTTTCTTTTAATCATGTAAAGAAGCTGATTCACATTTGCTAAAACAAAAATACTAGAAATTTGAGTTTCAGTTATCTATCAGTGCTCTTGTTCTGTTGGTCATTCTTAAGTAAATACGCATTTAAAGTTCTTCAGCTTTTTTTCATTTGTTAGTCACAGACTGGCAATATAGAGTATATTTGCTAATTTTCTCTACAGGAGCTGGCTTATTGACATTGGAGGATTTGCAAAGAAAGTGAAAAGCACTACTCTATCTTCAGCTGATCAAATCAAAGATTGTGGGGCATATCGTGAATGTCCAAACTGTTCTTATCATATTGATAACAGTGATGTATGTTACAATTTGACATTATATTCATTCTATGTTCATAACAGCTTACTCAAATTCACACATGCACTAAAAATGCAGTAATGTTAGAAGCAATTTCTGCTCTTACAGTAGAGCTTTTCATGTTACTATAGAGACTGTTTATGCTCCTATTCCTTTATCCTTTGTTTTTTTTTTTTTTTTTTCTTGTGGTACACAGAATTAATTCTATTGTTTAATGTGCTTGCGGGAAAGTTTGCATACTTTACTTCTGTAGCAGGATTCATTTCTTGAAAAAGTTTAGCATGAGTTTGAATGATAGAAGATGTTTCATTAGAAATATTTCTTTGCATGTAGGTTTCTACTGAGTGGCCTGGCTTTCCTCTTGGTGTAAAGTTTGATCCTTCTGATGTAGAACTCTTAGAACATTTAGCAGCAAAATGTGGCATTGGAAACACTCAGCAACACATGTTTATCAATGAGTTCATCCCAACACTGGAAGGAGACCAAGGAATTTGCTACACACATCCGGAAAATCTTCCAGGTGAGATTTCTCTGACCTTTTTGCTTTCAATTCAAATATGTAAACTTTTACCACTCTTTTTATTATACTTGATTGATCAATGAACCTGTAAAATGAAGTCATTAATCAAACCACACAAACATCTGGAAGGAAGACTGATCAATGTAAGTGACTAGAGATGTCCCTTGTGGAACTGGTTATGGAAAAGTGCCATGAATGACACATCAATGTAATTTGACTGCCTTTTGCACCTTAGAATTCAATGCATGTTTTTAAATTGATGTTTGAAAAAATAAAACAGGACACAATATAATCTAAAAACACATTGAAAGTTTAAGTTCATTGAATCTCAATTTCCCTGTTAGATAGACCTGAACCTAATCAAGATTCTAATCATGCTGATAGTTATGTTTAATGCTTCACTGATGGGGGTTGAGGGAAGGAAGAATATTTTATTGCCAGAAAAACTTAGTGGCTTCTAATTATGATTATCTTATAATTAAATCTACATGTTTAGGCTATTGGCCCTTTTCTGGAACTGTGTAACCAAATTATGTCTATTTTGTTTTTCAGGTGCTAAGAAAGATGGGAGTTATGTCCATTTCTTTCACAGAACAACCAATGCATATGCTACTGGTCAACGAAAGCGTCGAAAGATTCATCATCAACAGGGTTTGACTGAAGAGCATGTGCGCTGGCATAAGACTGGCAAGACGAAAGCTATAATAGAAGATGGAGCACATAAGGGCTTTAAGAAGATCATGGTTCTCTACGTAAGATCCAGTGAGAATGGGTCCAGGTCTTATAAATCCAACTGGGTAATGCATCAGTACCATCTAGGGACTGTAGAAGAAGAAAAGGAAGGTGAATATGTGGTTTCAAAAATTTTCTGTCAACAGCAAAAGCAGACTGAGAAAAATGAGGGCAATCCAATGGCTGAAGATCCTGACAATATAATATCACGAACAGGTCCTAGAACTCCGAAACCAAATCCCCCCAATCCACCTCGTGCGGGAAAATCTGTTGATTGTGATGATAACATTGATGAAACTGTACTTCTGTCTTCTGCCCTGGTGAGTAAACTATATATGATGCATATGGTTAAATATGATTATTAATTTCACTTTAAGGTCAATTATCTTCTAGAAAAATCAAATGGAAAAGAGTTGTTCTAGATCTAATGAGTACACAAGTGATGCAATAGTTTTACTTGACATTTTTTACCATCTACTTGGTTCACTAAAATTTACTTTCTATGAACTAGGATACCAAGACAATCCCTGGAGAATCACATGCTCCACAATCAGATATTCAGGATCAAGACTTTACTGGCAATGCTGCATGGCTAGCTGGCGAATCGCAGGCTGAGGAAAGCACCAAATATGATGGCTGTGACGACATCTTATTGTGCAAGGAGATCTTAGATTCTTCTGCTATATTAAATGACCCTGGATTGGACTCCACCAATCTTGAAGACATTGCAGGCTATGCTACCCAAAGGGCTAGAAATGATAATGAATCTTGCGGAATTTCTGTTCTGGATTCACTGGAATTGGATACTCCTGATTTTGATCTTTCTGTAAGCATAATTTTACTCTTGCTGACTCCACTTTTTTATTGAGTTCTCCAACTTACTAACATAGTCTGATTTTCAATTTGCATGCAGAGTTTGTATTTTTGTTCTCAAGACAGTATCCTTGATTGGATGGACAGGTTATGAGGTGCTCTATGTATGATGCCCTTTTTGGTACCAAATCCAGAAGTTGTTCCATTCAATTGCCGGGGTAGTGCATCCTTTTTCTCCCTTTCATGCTTCAATTGCTGTGGTTTTTCTTCTTCTGGATGCAGCAAATATAGTGCATGAAGTTTTGGTCGTCATCATCTGATGTTTCATGCTAGTAAGCGGAAATAATACTACTTTCTTTGGTTCCTCAACTCTTGCAACTTTTGTCATATTATGAAGTTAAGCTCTTATCTAGCTAGAGCTGGAGTTTTGCCTTCTTCATTGGAGGTTATTTGTGTGAGAAATTGTTTTTGGAGGCTATTTGTTTCTTCATGGCCAATTTAAACTTGTGCTTTGGCTCATTATGTCAGCCGTGAAAGTGAATACTACTTTGGTGATGAAATCCGAAATGGTGTAGTTGACTATATGTACTAGATTTCAAGATGGTGAGTGTTCTATGTGAATATTGATAACATAATTATTGCGTACAATTATTTTCAAGGCAAAATATTCTCTACACTAGTAGTTCCATTTACAGGTATCTATATTGTTCATAATATTTACGTGTTGTGATGATTTACAATAACGTGTAATGTGATAACAAAATCTAGAAAAATCATTCTTATTCTTTTAGGCTTTCTTTTTAATCATTTTGATTTTTCCCCCAACAAAATACCAAGATGGGTGGTCAAACAAACTATTTAACCATCATGTGTTTTTTTGGGTCACGTCGGATGCAAAAGATGTGGTGTAATGATCTTTTACATTGGCTGTAAAAATAATCCAGATAAAAGATTATTGTGTCGTATAGGATGGCGCCTCTTATATCAAATGTGACAAAAATAACCATGATAGGTAAATTAGTTTGTTTGACCGTACATTTTGAGTTTTTGTTTGAAAAAAAGTCCAAAATGATAAAAAAAAGTCTTTATACTTATATATATATATATATATATATATATATATATATATATATATATAATTAAATAATATTAACTAAATAAATTATAAAATATAAGAAAACGTGAAAACTAAAATAATTCTTAACAATATTTCTTGTAAAAAAAATTTGTTAGTAATATTTTTTACAATATTTTTTAATAACTAAAATGTATTTGGGACTTTTATTTGACACCTAACTTTTTTTTAATGACTAAGATGTATTTGAGATTTTTGTTTGATTAGGATATATAATATGAGATAAAAATATTTTACATGAGAATAAGAATTAATTTTGAATTGTCAAAATTTAATATCATTTGATCAGTTAAAAAATCATATTTTTAGTATTAAATCTTAATCATTTATAGTTTTATATGTTAAATTTAAAATATTTTCTATCATTAGATATATCTTTTTTATTTGATACCTAAGTGATTCTCCTCTTGATTATAATAATGAGATATTTTAATAACCATAAGAACTTTAGATTCAATCTATTTTAACACCGTTATCTATCTCTACCCCAATTTATATTCTGATCTTCACTTAAGATTAGGTTCTAGAAATAGCGTAATTTGTATTCCGAATTTAGGCCATTGATATTTTTACTTCCACCTCTTATTAATATACCTCTTATTTTTTCTTCCAAAAATCTCCTAATATTATTTCGGATTCTTATTATAACATCTAAATAACTAATTTATCATTATTACAAAAATTGATTAATTTAGTTGAGAGTATTAAATTTATTTTGATATATTTTTCCAAAACAACAAAACTAACAAATATTAATGGATTATATTTTTCTTATTGCAATATCATTCTAAGACTTACTTTAATTAAGGATAAAAATAATTAATACAAATAATATTTTAAGAGTCCGTGCTTCATAGTGTCCAACACATTTAAGAGTCTCGATCATAGAAATAAATTTTAGAATATTTTTCTCAACTGAAGTGAGAAAATAATGCAAAATTAAAAATTAAAAATAATGCAAAATTAAAAATTAAAAATAAATTTTCTCACTCAAAGCAAGAAAATAATGTTGGAATGGTTGAGACGTGTTATGAATTTCATTATAATTTGATCTTGCGCAAGAGAAAATTATATTCTTTTGAGTTTACATTGCAAGATAAAACTCTTCTCGTCTCTCTGATCATATTATTCATAACTATGATATGTATATTTATATTGTTCACAAAAACATAAAATTTATTTAGACATATTGTGTCTTGAAGACACTATCAAATAAAGAAATTCTAAAAATATTTTTGAAAAAGATCCCGAAGACCTTAAAGTGTGAACTCAAAAGAATATGACTCATTTGACTTACATTGCTCCATTCCCTGAAGTGAATGTTGCACATATGTATTTTTATCAAATAATCATTCAAATAGTTTGTTTTTATTATACAACTTTTATTCATTATTGTTATAGACGTAATTAACATTGATTACATATGATTTAAATGTTTTATATGGAAATCTTTTGGATTATTTTGTAATCATGCTTATTCCTACATTATGATTTGATTCATGTTTTTGTCAGAAGACATATTATTTGGCTTAAAATATTTGTAAATTCATGGAATCAATAACACACACATATGTGTGTGTGTGGATTTTACTTATGTTTCTGAAACCTTTTAGTAAATTGGTTTATAGACCAATATATGGTATTTGTTGCTTGTGGCAATGATCAAAATTCAAATTATTTTGAGCGTCATATATGTATGTTGTCATCTTTATATTTATATATGCATTCAGTGAATTATCATTGTCCATTTTGTTTATCATGGGCATAATTAATGATATATTAAAATGAATATGAAATTGTTTTAAAGTTATGTATTGCGCATGATTGATTTTATATAACAAATTATAATAATTTTTACATGTATTAAGGTCGCAAATCTTGTGCTTGAATGGTTTTTTTGGTTTATAAACATGTATACATTGTATGTGATGTGTCTTTTATGGTAAGCAATATCAAGAAAAATAATTTAAGAAATAGTTTGAGATATATTTTGTATGTCTCATTAATAGTATAATGATTCACACTAGACAAAAGATCAATGTTAAATTTGCATTGCATGTTTAATAGTACAATTGAAAAACATACAATTGTAAACCAGAAGTTTACAAAAAAAAATGAGTTTGTTGTTTTGGCATGACCAATTGGGTCATCCCGTGTCTGTTATGATGAGAAAAATATTTGAAATTTCATGTGAACACCCATTGAAGAACCATAAGATTCTTCAATATAGTGATTTCTTATATACTATATGTTTCCAAAGGAAGTTGATAATTAAACCATCACCAAGAAAAAATGAGAATGAGTTCATTTCATTTTTAGAATGGACATAGGGTGATATTTGTGGATCAATACACTCACCATGTGAATCATTTAGATATTTTATTATTTTAATTGATGCATCAATTAAATGGTTACATGTTTCCTTGTTGTCAACTCGCGACCAGACATTTGTGATATTATCAGATCAAATAATTTGAGTTATAGCTCATTTTGAAATTATCCAATTAATAGAATCTGTATTGATAATCAGGTTTTTGCTTGAGAATGTCTTATTCTAGTCTTCCATTGATAAAGGCAGTTTTGACATCGAGTTGTTCTAACTCCATGTCTAGAGTTTCTACTTGGGCCAGCAAAACACATATGGAGGTGTGTCGAACTATTGGAGAGAATATCTCATTGTAGTCCACTCCTTCCTTCTGACTGTAGCCCTTAGCTATCAGACGTGCTTTGTAACAAATGACTTCTTTAGTGCACCATCTAGATTTCTTCTTGAAGATCCACTTGTACCCTACTACTCGTCTACCTTTAGCTAGCTCAACTAAATCCCAAGTCTAGTTCTTCTAAAGGGATTCCATCTCTTTATTCATAGCGATTGTCCACTCCTCAACTTCAAAACAAGAAATTGCTTCCTAATAAGTGGTTGGTTCAAATGAATCAATTTCTTCTGCTACATGTAGCGCATAAGACACTATATCAAAGACATATCTTTCAGGAGCTTTAATTTGTCTTTGTGACTTTCTGGGTGTTGTGGTTTTGGGCTGCTTCAGATGGTTTTGACTCATCTAGTCAGTCCTTTCAATTGATGTTGAGGGTACATTTGAAGATCTTGATTAGTTTCATAAGGTGCTTCTGATCACTAATGTTTCTGATTGTGGAGCTCTCAAACTCCATTTGCTTAGTGACATCCTTAGCCTTGCCCAAATATTCATTAGATTTAGAATGCAACACAGAGATTTCTTCAAAGTTGACATCTCTACTCAAAATGACCTTTCAATAAAATGGACACTAGACTCAAAATCCTTTGACTCCATCTCCATAGCCCATAAAGAATCCCTTTTTGGCTATGGGCTCTAGCTTACCTTCACTTATGTGATAGTATGCTAAACATCCAAACACCTTTAGCATTGAGTATTCAACTAGTTCGTTAGACCAAACCTCAATAGTGGTCTTGAAGTCTATGGCAGTGGATGGTGAGCGATTCACACAAACTACTCCAAAGAGAACTTGGTGTAGATGAAGTAAAAAAGCTATATCGAAAGTGGTAAAGGAATTTGAAAGTCTTGAAAATAACGAAATGCTTGTAAAGTACGAAATAAATAATAGAAGATAAGATAAATTGATTTGAATTTGAGTTGAAAGTCCTACCAGTTGTTACAATTCAAATATTTATAGATAACTAAGCTGATCCACATTAATCGTGATCAAATACTAAAAATGGTTTCAACTCACTACTAAGACTTACTCCTTAATTTAAGGGATCCTAAATCAAACCGCTCCACTCAGCTTTGACCTTGTCAATCCTTATCTTTTCCCATGAATCAACATCTGATGGACTTCTTTAGTCAATTTGGCTTTAAAGAACCCACGACCCATTACCTTATCTTTATCGGCATCCTTCGATCGACATCAGATAGATTGACATACATTATTGACAACCAGTCGATTGTTTTGTATTTTTCAAACCTATTGCATTGGCTAACTTATTTGCTAAGTACTAAAATATTGAATTTGGTTACCAACACAATCCTATTATTTCCAAAAATTATTAGATCATCAACATAAACAAGAACAACTATTTGTGTGTCCTTTTATTGCCTTTTGCTCATTTCATCTCAAATTAGACCATGCCATGTAGTCTCATCTCCCAGCATAAGACAACGGTCATTTGAAGGACTCAACACTAATCTCATAACGAATCCCTTACTGAAGTCTATAAAAGGCAAACTCTACCCAAAAAGCATGACAATGAAATTATTACAAGAAAATGAGAATAACTCTAAAGCAAAACTCTACCGAAATCACTGGACAATTCATTTAAGCTTTCATTATTTATTCTTTGCGAGCAAAGTTATCTTGTATTTTAGCATTATTGTTTATCCACTCATTGAGTGTGTACTTTTTAAAAAAGAGGGTTAGAAAAATTATTGGAAGAATTCTTTACAAAAAGCTCTTTATACTCGAAAAAAGTGACCCTAGAGGCATATTCTATGTATACCTTCTCTTCTCTTCTATTTTGTTCTTTCCTTAAATTCAAATGTTAGAAATTCAAATAAAGACAAATACAAAATTCATGAAAGACAATACATGTACTTTCTTTTTCAGCTATCAAATCCTTTTCAAACTGTGTTGAACACTTTGAAAGATGTACGAGTCTCATATCAACTGGATGCGAGTTTTAATTATATATAGTGTATAAGACCGGTTAATATCACGAATGGACACTCTTGGTTTTAACGGGTTGGACGCTAGTTAATAATAAATAAAGTAATTTTCTCTTTGAGTTTAGACAATATATGTAGATAACAATTAAGTCCTTTAATAACGTTGGTAATGTCCACTTGTCATAAACTCATTAATATATCAACAATTTATACTATTTGTTAATCATCAAAATCTAAGGTGGGCATGAATGGCTGTCCAAACCTAACACAACATTTAGATGGTGATGCCTTTGACATGGTTTATTACATCAATCCAATCGAACCATGTACAAGTATCAAATATATTTTTTGCCTCTTCATTTAATATGCCATCGAATGTGAACAATCACATGCCTGGAGGCATTGATTGTATGCCAATCACACAAATCAAAATAATCATCTTAACGGGTAGGTTAACTTGGCAAGTACTGCCTAATACTATAGGCCATATTAGCATGCCACAACTAGGGAAGCTAGGTGTGTCAACTACTAATGTTATGCCCAATGGTGATTTAGCTTGGAACCATCTGTCGGCAAGAAGTCCTCATGGAATGGTACAAACTTCCAACCAGCCGATATGAGCATCGTAGTTAATTGATCCTCGGGTAATAACCGAAATGATGATGAAATATTTTTGCATATAACTAAAACCAATGGAGTCTTGGTATATGAACTTATCAAGTGAGAACTTTCAAATTTAGAGAAACCCTAGAATTCACAAAAGGGAAATCCAGAGCCAAATTCTATTTTTTCAAGACAAAGAAAAGTTCATAAAGTGATAATAAAAAGGGATAGGTGTTTACAAGAAATTGTATCTTGAATAGGTTGACAAATGGCCCCTTTACCTAAGGGTTACAAGATTTTTGAATTTCATTACCTTCATAGGAGAAGATAGAAAGTCTACCTTAGAACATGTGGGATGATTTACAACCCAGTGTAGTGAGGTAAGCTAAAATGATTGCCATAAACTTCAGTTGTTCCTTTTGTCTCTTACGGGGACCACGCTTAATTGGTATTTGACACTACCACAAAATTCGATATAGAAATGGGTTGACATGGAAAAATGTTTTCACAATCGATTTTATATACGTCAACCAGATGTTAATATTAATGATCTGATGGGTTTGAAGCAACAAGTCAATTAATCAGTAGTGGAATTCTTAGAGAGATTCAGAAGCATGGTTGGCCAATGTTCGATACAATTTCTTGAAACCAAATATACAACTATTGCTATGAGTAATATCTATTCTTAGTTGAAAGAGAAATTAGTGGCACAAAAGTATAGTGATATGAATAAACTAGCCTTGAACGCCACAAGGGTGGAGCAATTCGTCAAAGATGAAGAATGGAAATGAGAAAGGTTGTGGTCCACATTTAGTGTTAGTTACTGATACTAATGAGTACAATGTCGTTTCAATTCAGGAAGAAGCTGAGATCGTTAGGGGTAAACCTTATTCTTGTCCGATGTTGAAAGTAGCCAAGACGATAACTTCTAATATCACTAATGCTAAATTCAAATATCTATTTCATATTTCAAAAGGAGATTGATATTCAATTATCTTATGAAAGATTAGCAAATTCGGTGGATGTATGGACGTAAAATCTCTTCAACTGATGATATAAAAGACAAGTAATATTTCAAGTGGCATAATTTCTACAGTCATAAAACCTCCAACTTCTTCGTCCTCAAGGAGGGAAGGTTGTAGCTGTCCGACCAAAGCATTGATGAGATGACTGTCGATACTGACCCCTTTCCAAGCATAGACATTGATAACTGTGAAATTTGAGTTAATTTGATAGTCAATTTTGGCTAAGAATGATTGCAATTTCTTTACTTTACTATAGTTTTTAATGAAATAATAAAGAAATTAATATCTTTGCAATTTTTTATCAGCAGGAATCAAAAGAAGAAAATTTCAAGTGCTTTGGAGAAAATTGATGCAAAAACATGAAGAAAAAGTCTTGAAGAAAAAGTTGAAGATTAGGACAGCTCGCTTAGCATGCAAGACAGGCCCAGTGCATCTCCTCGCTTAGTGGTCAGTTCACACTTAGTGTGAAGAAGGCCCACGAAGAAGCCCAAAGGTGTGCTTAGCGCAGGCTTTCGCGCTAAGCACGAGGTCGCGTGGAAATTAAGCTACCTTAGGCCTATAAAAGGAGTAGGAAGCAAAGGAGAAATACACCATATCCCTACACACCTACAGACCGAGACACCAAGACTCAGAACTCTTTAATGAATACATCCTAAGTCTGAGTATCTCAAATAGGGGAAACCCTCTATCTATGTCCATTATCCATTTATCTTCCTCTATTCGTCCCTCTTCTTCTATCCATATCATCCCCTAAAGTGTATAGCTTCTCATGTCAATGAGAGGCTAAAACCCCATTGTTGGGAGCCTAGCAGCCAAATGCCCTTATAATGTAATCTTTCCTTACTATCTATTTAATGCAATGCCAATTTTTATTGTTTCTTTCCTATGTTTTATTGTTATTGTATGGCCTGATCATCCATGCATTAGTTTTAGGGGTTCTACATTGGGAAATGGTAATTTCTAAAGAACTGGAAAAAGGTATCTAAACATTTCATTGCTACGGATAGAGTGACTTTTTTTTGCCTCTGCATACATCTCTAAGCTTCATGCAATTTACGATTTTATCTCTGCAAAGGGATTTGGGAGAGAGAATAGATAAATTAGGTTCTTCATCATGAGGGATCAGGGTTGAGTATGTTAGTAGATTTAGGTGGAAATTGGAATAGTATTAAATAGTGAAACACATTAATATTGCATAAAGGATAATTAGGCATGCTAGGCCCCAACATATTTTAAATTCTAAATTTATCTTTTTATCATCATTTTTATCTTATATTTTTCTTATCTTTTACATTAAAAATCTCTTATTTATTTTATTTTCTAATCTCTTATCTTTTATTTTAAATCTTTATCTTATCTCCTACCTCTCTTTATCTTCTATTTTAAATTCCTCATCTCTTGCTTGTAAATTGGATTTGAATTAATCTAAGTACAAACAAAGTTCCTGTGGATTCAACACTCGGACTTTCGAGTACTTTACTACTTGAGACAATTTGGTGCACTTGTCAATGAGTTAATAGACATCAATATGGTTTTATGCAACCCTAATAGGAAAAAGGAATGAACTACTTGGCAAATGGAATAAGCTGACAGGATCGATTGGTTAACCTAGAATTATTATATCTGAGAGGTTGGGGAGGTTGAAGTCCTTAGTCCCACGACCAACCTGGACACCTCATGAGATTATAAAGTGGCCTTTAATGTAGCTCCATGTAGACCTTGTAGGCCTTGGATCTTCTTCATCAATGGAGTCCTTTGCTTCTTGAAGATCAATAATAGCGGAATGGAGAAGGAGGAAAGGTGATTGGAGATGCCACTTCAAGGGGAAGATGAGTCAGGAGCAAGCTCACCACCATAGTAAGCCATGGACAAGAGCTTGAAGGTAAGAGAAGATGAATGGAGGGAAATGGAGAGAGGGAAACAAAATTTTGAGAGAGAGAAGAGGGAGAATGAGGGCTGAACTTTGAAATCTAATTTCTCAAAAATCAAAGTTGGAAAAATGAACACACAAGGCCTTTATTTATAGCCTAAGTGTCACACAAAATTGGAGGAAAATTTGAATTTCTATTCAAATTTCACTTGAATTTGTGGAGCCAAATTTGGAGCCAAAATTTCACTGATTATGATTAGTGAATTTCAGCTATGGTTCAGCCCACCAATCCAAGATCAAGTCCAAGATTCTCCACTAAGTGTGTTTAGGTGTCATGAGACATGTAAAACATGAAGGACATACACAAAGTATGACTATATGATGTGGCAATGGGGTGTAGCAAGCAAATGCTCACCTCCCTCTTAGGCTGGTCCGAAATTTAGTTGGATTGGGATTCTCCCAATTTAATTAAATTTCTCTCCCAACATACACATCAAATAGTGCACTTAATGCATGTGAAATTATAAAATCACCCCTAATACAAAAACTAGTCTAGGTGCCCTAAAATACAAGGGTTGAAAAACTTATTTTACTAGGGTACGCTCCCTACACTATGGAGCCCTAAATACAATGCCCAAAAATAATGAAATCCTAATCTAATATGTACAAAGATAAGTGGGTTCATACTTAGTGTAATCAATTACTAGAAACCTGTAATCGATTACCAGAAACCTGTGTAATCGATTACTAGAAACTTGTAATCGATTACTAGTGAAGAATTTCAGAAAAAGCTTTTTGAAAAGACACGTCTCTTCAAACCATTTTGAAAAGGCACGAAGGGCCTATATATGTGTGTGTATGACTTCAAAAAGTAAGAGAGAAATATTCTAAGAGAACTACATTGCCAAATGCTCTCTCAACAACTCTTGGGAAAACACTTGCAAATCTATTGAGAATTCATCTAAGAACTTCAAATTTCATTATCATCTTTAAAAGAGAGAAATTCCTCTAGGAACTTCAATTTGTGTCATCCACTCTAAAGGAGAGAAATAATTTTGTTCATCTCAGAAAGTCAATTGTAATGAAGAGACGGGTTGTCTCTTGGAGAATCTTGAACACAAGGGTGTGGGATCCCAAGGTGTGTTCAAAGTCTGTAAAGAATTTACAGAAGATAGTGGAAAATCTCAAGTGGATTTCTTGAGGACTGTACCTAGGCACGAGAAGTGGTCGAACCAGTATAAATTGAGTTTAAATTTCTCTCTTCCCTTATCTCAGTTATTTTACTGTAGTTTACTTTGTCTTGCGCCTTTAAAAGAACATTGTTAAATTGATTGCTTCTTCTTCTTCTTCTTCTTCTTCTTTTGCATTCTAAGCCTATCATTTAAAAGGGGGTTTAAAGTTTGTTAGTTGGAAATTTTGAAACTTAATTCACCCCTCCTCTCAGTTATTTTACTGCAGTTTACTTTGTCTTGCGCCTTTAAAAGAAGATTGTTAAATTGATTGCTTCTTCTTCTTCTTCTTCTTCTTTTGCATTCTAAGCCTATCATTTAAAAGGGGGTTTAAAGTTTGTTAGTGGGAAATTTTGAAACTTAATTCACCCTCCTCTTAAGTTATTGAGGCCACTTGTCCAACAAGTGGTATCAGAGCAGGATTCTTGTCTAAAATTTAAAAACTTCAAGAATAATTATGGCCTCATATAACTTTTCATTTCTCGAGGGAAATTCTATTAATAGGCCCTTTGTTTTCAATGGCGAGGGTTACCACTATTGAAAAACCCGAATGCAGATCTTTATAGAAGCCGTAGATTTAAATATATGGGAAGCCATTGAAATTGGTCCCTTCATTCCTACAATGGTAGTGGAAAATACAACTATAGAAAAACCTAGAGAAGAATGAGATGATGATGAAAGAAGAAAGGTTCAATACAATTTAATGGCAAAAAATATAATCACTTTTGCATTAGGCATGGATGAATATTTAAGAGTCTCAAACTGTAAAAATGCAAAAGAAATGTGGGATACATTACAAGTAACCCATGAAGGCACAACTAATGTCAAGAGATCTAGAATAAACATTCTCACACATGAATATGAACTGTTTAGAATGAATCAATATGACACCATACAAGATATGCAAAAGAGATTTACTCATATAGTTAATCATCTTGCATCGTTGGGAAAAATATTTCCTAATGAAGATCTCATTAACAAAGTACTAAGATGTTTAAGTAGGCAATGTCAACCAAAAGTAACAACAATTGCAGAATCAAGAGATCTCACTAATATGTCTCTTGCCACTCTCTTTGGAAAACTTCAAGAACATGAAATGGAACTTATGAGACTCCATCAACATGAATAGAATGATAAAAAGAGGAAAGGAATAGCAATCAAAGCCTCATCGTCTTCTATTCAAGAAGAAAGTGACAAAGAGGACTTGAATGAAATAGAAGAAGATGATGATTTAAGTTTTTTGTGAAGAGATTCAATAAATTTCAAAGAAACAAAGGAAATCAAAGGATATCAAACATCAATCCAAAGAAGAAAGGAGAAGATTCCTCCTTAGCCCCAAAATGCTATGAATGCGATCAACCTGGGCACAGGAGATTCAATTGTCCTATCTTTAAAAGAAGAATGGAAAAATCCGACAAGAGGAATTTCAAAGAAAAGAAAGCATACATCACTTGGGAAGATAATAACATGGATTCTTCAAGTGATTCAGAAAATGAAATCATAAATATGGGTCTCATGGTGAAAGACTATGAAAGCGAAGAAGAGATAATGTCTTCTAACTATGACTTATCTATTTCTTTTGATGAACTTCAAGATGCATTGAATGATTTGTATAAAGAATCTATCAAACTTTCCAAATTAGTTTCATATTCTAAGTAAACTATTTCAAGTTTAGAAAAGGAAATTTTGAAATTAAATTTAGAGTTAGAAAATCTTAAATCTGAAGTAAAAATTTTAAAATCAGTAGATAAAAATCAATTTTCTACAAAATGCTTAATACAAGGAAACAATAAAACATCTCCTTCATGTGAATGTTGTGATAAATTTAAAGAATAAATTGAAGATTTAAAAATTGCTCTTGCCAAATTTACTCTTGGTAAAAATAATTTAGATATTATATTTGGCAAACAAAGATGTGTTTTTGATGAAGCTGGATTAGGATATAATCCTGAAAATCAACAAAAGATGCATAAAAATTTCTTTGCCTCCACTCAAAAGGCTAGTTCTCCCTTGTTAACATGCTTTTACTGTGGTAAGAATGATCATAGTGCATCACATGTTATATTAGAAAGAATAGTAGTACCATTAGAAAAATGGTATGGGTTCCAAAAGGATTCTTACTCAAAACTAACATACAAGGACCCAAGAAAATTTGGGTACTAAAATCAAAATATGATTATATGAATGATGGACTCCTTGAAGCAAAGTTGGCACATTGATAGCGGTTGCTCCAAACACATGGCGGGAGATGCATCAAAGTTTATTCATATTTCTCCCAAAGATAGTGAATATGTGATCTAAGGAGACAACAAACAAAGGTAAAATTGTTGGAGTTGGAAAAATAGGTACGAATCCCTTTACCTCCATAGAAAATGCTTTACTTATTGATGATCTTAAGCATAGTTTATTAAGTATTCATCAATTATGTGATAAATGCTTTTTGATATCATTTGATTCTCATATATTCCAACAAGCGGTAACATTTTCTTTTAGGCCATAAAATGATACTTGAACAGCATGACATTCTCTACTCTTTTAATTCATTATAAATTGCTGAATGCTTTTCTCTTCTCTGCTCATGATTTGTTTTTGATGTTGACAAAGGGGGAGAGATAGATAAAAGATAAGATAGTAAGGGTTTATGATACAACTTTTTTATATATGAAATCTATGCAATCTTCAACTGTTCCATATAAGCAATCATTGCAAAATCAAGGGGGAGTAAACTATACAGATAGATATTCTTTTGTTTTTACTCCTAACATACAGATGGTTGTCATCATAAAAAAAGGGGGATAATGTGAATCATGCAGGTTTTGATAATGTAAAAAAAAAATTTGCTTGATAATGATTGTCATCATCAAATTAAAAAAAAAACTCAAAGAAAAATTATAGTTATGTCAATTTGGCAACACATCTAAAAGATGAAAAACTCCAAGAACTGAAATAGGCTTGTAATACAACTCAAAATAATGAACTATTTTCAAGCAAATCAAGCATACATATTTTTTTTGCTGTTATGGACGTGTATTTTGACGTTAATATTTATCACCCTTTCTCGCTCATTTAGTTTTCATTAGTTTTTGATTGTTTTCGTCCACATGTCTATTTTATCTAGTTAAAATTTCAGCTTAAAAATTGAAGTATTCAAGCTATAGTGGAGTTAAGAAGACGGTGTGCCAGAATTGACAACAACCAAAATTTCAACCTAGAAATCAAGAGTAATGTTTATGTTACTTAAGGCTTGGATAGTTACAATTTGTGTTTGCTTATTGTTAATCATCTTATACGACTAACTTTTGTATAGAAAACATTTTCCAAAACTTGTATAGTTCCCCAATTTATGGTTATTTTGTAAATAAATCTTGTTTTATGGTTAAAGTTGTCTCTAGAATATTTCCATTGGATTTAATGATGAAATCTGTGCAATTTCAGGTGAAAAAGAGGCTAAGTCATGAAGTGCTAAAAGTGACATTTGAGCTTAGCTCATTAGTTAGGCTAAGCGCGCATCCACCGTTAAGCGCAGCTTCAGCGCACTTAGCGTGACAAAAGAATCTGGCAGAGCATCAATATCAGGGTCGCGCGCTAAGCGCGAGATTAGTGCGCTAAGCGCGAGATTAGTGTGCTAAGCGTAGTAGTTGTCTTTAGCCAGGCTCAGCGCACGACTGGTGCTAAGCTTAAATCCACTTACTCGCGCTAAGCGCGAGGGTGGCGCTAAGCGCAACGTTGCGGGTTCAGAGCCTATTTAAAGCTATTTTATGCAGAATTAGGGTAAGAATCCAGAGAATCACCATCACACATAGAAGTCAGAGCCCACCACAGTGCCTATTTCTGGAAAAGAGCTCTGGAGGCAGCAAGAGGAGCAACTTTTGCAGAGATACCTAGGTTGTGTAATTACAGAGAGATTAGTGAGTTGTAGAGTGATTGTGAAATGCTGAGAAGAGGAGGAGGGATCCCCCTTCTTGTGTATGGAGCAATATTATCTACTCTTAATCTCATTATTGTTAGGGTTTTTTTGTAATGGCTGGCTAAACACCCTTGTTGGGGATTTCTAAAGAACAACTAATGTAATTACTTTAATATCTAATTGATTGTGTTTCTTGTGTTCAATGCTTCTTTCAGTGCTTAAATTCTGTATGCTCTTGGTCTGATCAACCATTTGTGTGCATAGTTAGGTGACTTTAGCATTGGGAAATATTTTGTTGCCTTAGAACTTAAATGAAGCAGGATTGAAACTTAGTCTTAAATGAGTGATCTGTGGATTAAGTTTTGGTTTTAAATATGTTATTACAATAATGTTGTTTGGTCTAAGTCTAGTCCAACAAGAGGGATTTGAGGACAAAGCTTAGGCTAAATTAATCTAAACTTTCGCAAACTATTTAAGCTGAGTCTAGTCCAACAAGAGGGATCTGAGGATGAAACTTAGTTTAAGTTAGTCTAAACCTAGGAGGGCTGTCTAAATTAAGTCTAGTCCAACAAGAGGGATCTGAGGATGAAACTTGGATTGATTCAGTCTAACTAGGGATCGAGATTTAGTAATTTAGGCTATAGCATAGAACACACAAGCATGATTGATTGGAGAAACATCTTTATATACATCAGCTGGTTTGTTAGAAAGACCCAACACCTTTACCTACTGCTACCAATCTTACTTGCATTTTTACTGTTTTTAGCCTAGACTTAGTTTAATTTTGTTCTAAATCATCAATTATCAATGTTTCCTTCAATAATGCCTTATTTATGAATTTAACCCTGTCTAATACTAGTTCCCTGAGTTCGATACTCAGATTTATCCATTTTAATTTTAAATACTTGACAACCCGGTGCGCTTTCCGGCAAATCGAATTTCCCTTGAACATATTTGTATAAAGAAAAAGTGGACCAAAAAGTAACTGCAGGGGAAATCCAACACTTATGCTCAATTGTCTTGGATAACACAATTCAAGAGAGATTAAGACTTATTTTGATTCACAAATCCAGCCACAATGCAGCACCACAACTTAGTTTATTCATAGGCATCATATAAGAAACTTAGAAAAAAAAAGTTCAACAACAAGACTATTTCTAGGAATTGATAGGCTATGAATAACATGCATGAATTAGACTCAAAATTCAAATGATAGGCTACGAATTTCAAGAATACATGAACAAATGTATCTAGAATTCAATCAACAAAATCAAAATTCAATAGAAACTTAGAACATAATGTGACAATTATTATGACTAAATATGACTCTAAGACAACATGAATTAAATTTTTGTGTTTTCCTTTCTAATCAATATTTTGCAAGAAAATTGAGATATAAAGGTTCAACACAAGAAGATTATGACTGAAAAATGATATAACCTGAAATCAATGCAAAAACATGATTCAAGAGTAGATCTATAAAATTCGAACCATAGAAATGCAAGAACAAGTGTAGATTTAAGATTTAATTGGTTTATTTATTTTTTGAATCTACTCTAAACAGAACCAAACCACAAGAAAATGGAGGAGATACATGGAAAAGAAGATGAAGAACAAGAAATTAAAGTGAATTGACTGAACAAAAAGATAGAGGAAGTAACAAAACATCACCTAGAGGAAGATGATCTGATACCACATAATGTAGCTCCATGTAGAGCTTGTAGGCCTTGGATCTTCTTTATCAATGGAGTCCTTTGCTTCTTGAAGATCAATGGCAGCGGAATGGAGAAGGAGGAAAGGTGATTAGAGATGCCACTTCAAGGGGAAGATGAGTCAGGAACATGCTCACCACCATAGGAAGCCATGGATAAGAGCTTGAAGGTAGGAGAAGATGAGTGGAGGGAGAAGGAGAGAGGGGAACGAAAATTTGAGAGAGAGAAAAGGGAGAATGAGGTCTGAACTTTGAAATATAATTTCTCAAAAATCAAAGTTGAAAAACTGCACATTCAAGGCCTCTATTTATAGCTTAAGTGTCACACTAAATCGGAAGGAAATTTGAATTTCTATTCAAATTTCACTTGAATTTGAATTTGAATTTGTGGAGCCAAATTTGGAGCCAAAATTTTACTAATTATGATTATTGAATGTCAATTGTGGTTCAACCCACTAATCCAATATCAAGTCCAAGATTCTCCACTAAGTGTGCTTAGGTGTCATGAGGCATGTAAAGCATGAAGGACATGCACAAAGTGTTAGACCTTGTGGCCTGTTGGTATCATTTGATATTACTTGTTAGGCTTGTTGATCAAGTGACCTTTGCTTGTTGTATCCATAAATCACATATTCACTATCTTGAGATTCACTTTTCTTGGGGAGAAATGTGGCCTTTGTTTATTGTCTTCATAAATCACATATCCACTTATCTTGGGGAGAAATATGAACAAACTTTGATGCATGCCATGTGTTTGGAGAAATTGCTATCAATGTATCAACTTTGCTCTTCTCCGTTTTCATAGTCTTTCATCATGATACCCAGACTTATGATTTTATTCTGTGAATCACTTGAAGAATTTATGACATTATCTTCCCAAGTGATGTATACTTTCTTTTCTTTCTTCTCTTTGAAATTCCTCTTGTCAGATTTTTCATTCTTCTTTTGAAGACAGGACAATTGAATCTCATGTGCCCAGATTAATCGCATTCAACATTTTGGGGCTAAGGAGGAATCTTCTTCTTTCTTCTTTCATCATCATCTTCTTTCTTCTCTAGTTTTTTTATGTAGTTTCATTTCTCTCTACCCTTGTAGGAATAAAGGAATCATATTCAATGGCTTCCCATATCTTTAAATCAATGGCTTCTTTAAAGATCTGCATTTGGGTTTTCCAATAATGGTAACCCTCACCATTGAACATAAGAAGCCCATTAACAGATTTTCCCTCAGGAAATGGAAAGTTGAATGAGGCCATATCTATTCTTGAAGTTTTTAAAATTTATACAAGAATCTCGCTCTGATACCACTTGTTAAACCATCAACCTCAATAACTTAAGATGGATAGGCTTAGAATGCAGAAGAAGTAGCAATCAATTTAATAATGTTCTTTAAACATGCAAGACAAAATTGATTGCAACAAAATAAATGAGATAAGGGAAGACATAATGCAAACACAATTTTATACTGGTTTGGCAAAGTCCATGCCTACGTCCAGTACTCAAGCAACCCACTTGAGATTTTCCTTTCTCTTTGTAAATTCCTTTACAACTTCTGAACCACACAGGGACAACCCATCCCTTGTGTTCAGGAATTCTTACAACTTAAGAGACCCTCGGTCCCTTAAACAATCTCTTTGTATGAGAAGAAAGAAAGAAGAATTCTCTCTTGAAGAGAAGGATATTACAATTGATGTCCATGGATGAACTCTTAATGGATTTGCAGGTGTTTGCCCAAGAGTTTCTTTTGAGAGAGCATTTGACAATGAAGTTCTCTTGGAATCTCTCTCATTTTCTTTTGAGAGGATAAGACATTCTGGACCAGCAAAACTCTCTACCAATTTCGTCCCAAGTCACACATATATATAGGCCTTTGATGGCCATTCAAAATCCAAATGATAAGATGTGACTGTTGGCGATATTCCTTGAAAATCCTCTCTGGTAATCGATTACAACATTAGTGTAATCGATTACACAGTTATTTTTCTTGAACAGTTGTGACTCTTCATTTAAAATTTGAATCCCCAACGTTCAGAGTCTCTAGTAATCGATTACATATGATGTGTAATCGATTACACACTTGCAAACCATTAGTAATCGATTACATGTATTGGTAATCAATTACATGTTCCTTGGATGACTTGAAACCTTTCGTTTTGAGGCAAGGCTTGATCTTGAAGAAATCTTGAATCAAGGCTTTATTTGTTGAAACAATCTTGTATTAATCTTGAAGCAAATGAGCCTTGTTTGATTCTTCTTTTGACATCATCAAAATCATGTATACATAGATTCACATTCTCCCCCTTTTTGATGATGACAACCACCTGTAGGTTAGGAGCAACAAAAACAAGAAAATATCCATTTGTATATAGTTTTACTCCCCCTTTGATTTGCAATGTTTGCTTATATGAGACATTTGAAGATTTCATAGATTTCATATATAAAAAGATGTCTCATAAAGATTTCATATATCTTTTATCTATCTTTGATTGATTACTTTTGATGAATTTTGTCTATGATTGTTAACTTTTGATTGAGTTTTGATGCTTGTTTTCTGCTTAAATTTTTGATTGTCATTGATGATTATGATTGATAGTTATGTTGATTGTCTTTGATAATTGTTTTTGATTGTGTTTTGTTGATTGCTTTTGATTGTGTGTTTGATTATTTGTGTTTTTGATTGATGTGTTATTGCACTTGTTTTTGCTTGATTAATATTGAATGATTGTTTTAATGCCTTTTGGTATCACTTGATTCTCATACATTGCAACAAGTGGTAACTGTAGAAGCAAAGCTTCATGGTGAATCAAGATTCATTCAAAGATGTTTTGATGATAACAATGATGATAACAAAAGATGATGACAAAGGTGATGACAAAAAGCTCAAAGATCAATCAAAGAACAACTCAAGTGATCAAGATAGAATCAAGAACAATTCAAGACTCAAGAGGAAAGTTAAAGAGTCAAGAATCAAGATTCAAGGTTCAAGATCCCAAGAATCAAAATCAAGATTCAAGACTGAAGATTCAAGAATCAAGAGAAGACTTAATCAAGATAAGTATGAAAAGGTTTTCTCAAAAATTGAGTAGCACATGGATTTTTCTCAAAACATGTTTACCAAAGAGTTTTTACTCTCTGGTAATCGATTACTAGATTGCTATAATCGATTACCAGTAGCAAAATGTTTTTGAAAAAGTTTTCAAATTGAATTTACAACGTTCCAATTAATTTCAAAAGGCTGTAATCGATTACAATGTTTTGATAATCGATTACCAGTGCCTTTGAACGTTGAAATTCAAATTCAAAAGTGAAGAGTCACATCCTTTCACATAAAAGCTTTGTGTAATCGATTACACTGATTTGGTAATCGATTACCAGTGATTGTTTCTGAATAAATCAAAAGATGTAACTCTTCAAAAGGTTTTTGAGTTTTTCGCATTGGTTTTAAGTTTTTCTAAAAGTCATAACTCTTCCAAATGGTTCTCTTGACCAGACATGAAGAGTCTATAAAAGCAAGGCTTTGATTTGCTTTTCAATACATTCATTCATTCAATCTTGAATACTTTTCCAATCAATCTCTTACAATCCTTTACAAGCCTTGAATCTCTTTGAACTTCTTCTTCTTCTTTGTACCAAAAGCTTTCTGAAGTTTTCTGGTTTTCTAAACCTTGAAAACTTGTGCTACTCATTCTTTTCATCTCTTCTCCCTTTGCCAAAAAGAATTCGCTAAGGACTAACCGCCTGAATTCTTTTTGTGTATCTCTTCTCCCTTTTCCAAAAGAACAAAGGACTAACCGCCTGAATTCTTTTGTGTCTCCCTTCTCCCTTGTCAAATAATTCAAAACGACACAGTCTGAGAATTCTTTTGATTCTTCCCTTTCCCTAATACAAAAGTGTTCAAAGGACTAACCGCCTAAGAATTCTTTTGTATCCCCATTCACAAAGTATCAAAGGTTTAACAGCCTGAGATCTTTGTCTTAACACATTGGAGGGTACATCCTTTGTGGTACAAGTAGAGGGTACATCTACTTGGGTTGTTGACTGAGAACAAGAGAGGGTACATCTCTTGTGGATCAGTTCTAGTGGAGGGTACATCCACTAGGTTCAAAGAGAACAAGGGAGGGTACATCCCTTGTGGATCTTTGCTTGTAAAAGGATTTTTACAAGGTTGAAAGAAATCTCAAGGACCGTAGGTCGCTTGGGGACTGGATGTAGGCACGGGTTGTTGCCGAACCAGTATAAAAACTCTTGTGTGTTTGTCTCCTTCTTCCCTACTCTTTTACTTTCCGCTGTGCATTTAATTTCCGCTTTTACTTTCTATTAAGTTTCTCTTCTACTCCTTATTCTCTTAACAACTTAGTAAAAGCCTTAGAAGAGTAATTTTTTAATTAGTAAAGGTTTAGGAATAATTAATTCAACCCCCTCTTCTTAATTATTCTGAGGCCACTCGATCCAACAGTAACATCTTTCTCCTTTCTATTCATGATTTGTTTTTGATGTTGACAAAGGGGGAGAGATAGATAAAAGATATATGAAATCTTTATGAGACAGCTTTTTATATATGAAATCTATGAAATCTTCATATCTCATATAAGAAATCATTGCAATACAAAGGGGGAGTAAAACTATATATAAATGGATATTCTTTTTTGTTGTTGTTATTCTTGTTGCTCCTAACCTACAGGTGGTTGTCATCATCAAAAAAGGGGAGAATGTAAGTCATGCAAGCTTTGATGATGTCGAGAAGAGATCACATGTTTGTCATCATCAAAAAGGGGGAGAATGTTAAGGTATGTATACATGATTTTGATGATGTCAAAAGAAGAATCAAACAAGGCTCATTTGCTTCAAGATTAATACAAGATTTTTTCAACAAGCAAAGCCTTGATTCAAGATTTCTTCAAGATCAAGCCTTGCCTCAAAACGAAAGCTTTCAAGTCATCCAAGGCACATGTAATCGATTACCAATACATGTAATCGATTACCAATGGTTGGAAAGTGTGTAATCGATTACACATCATATGTAATCGATTACCAGAGACTCTGAACGTTGGGAATTCAAATTTTAAATGAAGAGTCACAATTATTCAAGAAAAATAATTGTGTAATCAATTACACTAATGCTGTAATCGATTACCAGAGAGGATTTTCAAGGAATATCGCCAATAGCCACATCTTATCATTTAGATTTTGAATGGCCATCAAAGGCCTATATATATGTGTGACTTGGGACAAAATTGGTAGAGAGAGTTTTTTTGAACTGAAATGTCTTATCCTCTCAAAAAGATTCCTTGGTCAAACACTTGCATATTCAATAAGGAATCTTGATTGATCTTCAATTGTAATATCTTTCTCTTTTAAAGAGATTTCTTCTTCTCTTCTTCTTACTTCTGAAAAGGGATTAAGAGATCGTGGGTCTCTTGTTGTAAAGGATTCCTGAACACAAGGGAAGGGTTGTCCCTGTGTGGTTCAGACTTTGTAAACGGATTTTTACAAAGGGAGTGGAAAATCTCAAGTGGGTTGCTTGAGTACTGGACGTAGGCAAGCACGGACTTTGCCGAACCAGTATAAAAATGTGTTTGCATTCTCTCTTCCCTTATCTCATTTATTTTGTTGCAATCAATTTTGTCTTTCATGTTTAGAGAACATTATTAAATTGATTGCTACTTCTTCTGCATTATGAGCCTATCCCTCTTAAGTTATTGAGGCCGCTGGTTTAACACAAAGTGACTATATGATGTGGCAATGGGGTGTAACAAGAAAATGCTCACCTCCCCCTTAGGCTTGTTCGAAATTTAATTGGATTGGGCTTCTCGCAATTCAATTAAATTTCTCTCCCAACACACACATCAAATAGTGCACTTAATGCATGTGAAATTATAAAATTACCCCTAATACAAAAACTAGTCTAGGTGCATTAAAATGCAAGGGCTGAAAAATCCTACATTACTAGGGTACCCTCCCTACACTATGGAGCCCTAAATACAAGGCCCAAAAATAATGAAACCCTAATCTAATATGTACAAAGATAAGTGGGCTCATATTTAGCCCATGGGCCTAAAATCTACCTTAAGGCTCATGAGAACACTCGGCCTTCTCCTGTATCTCTGGCTCAATCTTCTTGAAGTCTTCTATCCAATGCCCTTTGGGAGGTAGCATTACATCCGCCTTGTTGAGGCAAATATGTGTCAATAAGGTTTCTCTGCAACAATGAATAACAAATGTTTGACAGATCCTAAAACCTCATAAATGGGGTCCATAATGGCTATATGCCAACAACCTAATCATAAGCATCATAAGGAAACAATTAATCCTAGTATGAGATTGCTAATTATTGGCAAAGAACATATTCAAGATGAAAGCAAATAGATGGTTGAATTCAAGGTGGAAAATGGCATGAAAATTTTGAGGATTAACATGAAGAATGGTAATTATCCAAGTGGTCGAATGATTAAGCCTTCCACGAATGTCCAAAAGGAGGAACAGATAATTCATCAATAAAAGGAAAGATCACTCACACTCAAATGTTTGACTAGGACATAGAAGAGAAGGTCTGCGATTTTGTCTTCTATGAAGAAAATGAGTGGGAGTCGCCACCAACGCTTATTTATGGAAAACGTTAGAAAAAAACCAAAAAGAAGGTTTGCGAATTTTGAAAAAAAGAGGTTTGGGAGTTGTTTACGTATAGGGAAGGTGTTAGCACCCAATACGGTCATCACAAAGAATGACAACCTTTAATCGAGTAAGCAAAATGTAACTTCAAAATTATTTATTTTCCCAAGAGCAGTGAATTCTCTTTTTTATTATTTTTTTGAATCGACAAGGGTGTTGCCCTTGCTCCTACGTATCCCCAGGTGCAATGAGGAAATCAGACTTACGTAGTTCTTTACAAAAAAAGTTTGTGTGTTGAATTGATTTTAACTTTTTTGAGAGATATGTCGTAATTACAAAAGAAAAGTCTTTAAGGCGCTGGACCTTGAAAAGATCTCAAGTGATATTTGACGAAAATAAGTTTGCTTGTGAATTGATTTCTTTTTGATTTGGTTTTGTTCGTTGGTCGGATATCCTTTATATCCACCTATTACGAATATGATGAATATCTCTGAGCGCGCGAGGCGAGTCCAGGACCCAGCATCGGGCGCTACAACAACAAAATGCTCTTGGAGAATTAATTGGCAAGTTTGAGACTTAGCCTGACAACTTAAAGTAAAAGGAAGTAAACATAACGGAATCGCGGGAACAACATAAATACAAAAATCATGAAAAATACGAGAAATAATGAAATTTAGTGCGTCAGAAATCGTAAATTATGGAAACGAATTTAAATTAATTCAAGAAATATAGGATTGGATTTCATCGTTCATACCATATAGAAATCATTTTCTAACATTATTGATGCATATATAGTTATCACAAGTCGATCCTTCACACTTGGAACCTAAGAATACTTAGTGAATATCGATCCCTCACATATGCAGTAAATACCCCAGCATTACAATTTTATTCTCATGTTTTTTTGTAATCAAGACGTTATGCTCTATTCCCAACAACGTAACATAAAGAGTAAAATCATTCGGTTTGGATTCTAAGATTACCTTCTGATCTCACTTAAAATCCAATTTCATGACACTAGTGATCAACTAGGATAGAGAATTACGCGTAGAATGAAATTACCAATAATGAGTAGAAAAGATTAATACATACATAATATAAAAGGGACCCGCAAGTGTATAGAGGTTACATCCAATCTTTTAAGAAAAACTAATCGATCATTGTGCAGAGCACAAGACTAATAAGAGAACTGGCATAGGAAACAATCCACGGACACAATTCTGCAGCGCCTCGGCTCCACTTTTCCTCTTCCCTTGCAGGGCTATTTATAGAAAATTCCATTTAGTGCAGGGGAAACTCGCCCAAGCAAGCTGGAGCTCGCCCAGGCGAGTTGCTTGCTTAGGGCTAAAGTTTCCTCTTAGCCAAGGCGAGCTAGATGCTAGTTTGGGCAAATTTAGGGTCAGAAAAATTTATGAAATTACCATTTTACCCTTCCTTGTGGATTTGTTTCTAGATCTAACAAACAACCATCAAAACCCTAAGTGACCCCTTCGCCTTGCACCATAACCAGTGCCAAACACCGTAATTCGATTGGTAATGATCATAACATTATACTCAAATGATAAAAGCATTATACTCGAATGATAAACGCATTATACCTAGATGAAATTAGGGTTTGACAGTTTCCTCTCTTTACTTATCTTTTATTGAAAATAAAAAAGTAAAGATAATGACACTAATTTATTCGAGCAATCTTGTTATTCAAAGCCTCATGACAAAGAAAACAAACTAGTGCAACTGATAAAACAGAAGGACATTGAAGTCTGATAGGGCATAAAGAGCAGAGGACATTGACTTTGAAGTCTTGTAAAGCATAAACAGAAGACATCGAAGTCTCGTAAAGCATAAAAAAACAGAAGACATGAAGTCTTGTAAAGCGTAAAAATAGAAGACATCAAAGTCTCTGAAAAGCATAAAAATAGAAGACATTGAAGTCTTCAAAGGCATAAAATAGAAGACATTGAAGTCTTTGAAAAGCATAAAAACAGAAGACATTGAAGTATTTGTAAATCATAAAAACAAAAGACATTGAAGTCTTGTAAATCATAAAAACAAAAGACATTGAAGTCTTGTAAAGCATAAAAACAGAAGACATTGAAGTCTAAGGAAACATAAAGACAGAGGATGTTGAGTCTAAGGAAACATAAAGACAGAGGATTTGAGTCCAAGGAAACATAAAGATAGAGGATGTTGAGTCCTCTGGACACATAAAGACAGAGAACATTGAGTCCTATGAAAAGATAAAGATGGAGGACGTTGAGTCCTATGAAAAGATAAAGATGGAGGACGTTGAGTCCTATGAAAACATAAAGATGGAGGACATTGAGTCCTATGAAAACATAAAGATGGAGGACGTTGAGTCCAAGGAAACATAAAGGCAGAGGACGTTGAGTCCTATGAAACAACAATAAAGGATGTTGAGTCCTATGAAAACATAAAGCAAAGGACGTTGAGTCCTATGAAACAAAAAACAAAGGATGTTGAGTCCTATGAAACATGCCAATAGGTACTAGTACCCAAGGGCTCAACCTTATAAGAAAGCAAGAGGTTGACTCTATAAGAGGGTCTCTCATCCTCAACTCAAAAGATAGGACATTGGACTTTGGAAATTAGTATATAAAGAGAAATCTATGCACTTATAGCCTGATATGAGTTTTGGAATGCAGAGGCATGCAACCTTCATCTTGAAATGCAGTAAATGTAGGCTTTGCATCTAGCAATGTAGAATGTTTTGAATCATCAAAATTGTGCAATGCTCATGACCTTCTTTCTTCATTTGGTGATTTTGATTTTTGGTATGAAAAACACAGATTGACTGTCTCTTTCTGAAAAAACAATGATTAATGCAACCTCATATTATCTTTTGTAGGTCTCTTCAAATATCCTCTCAGAGTGTATGTTTATTATGATTTAAACTTTGGCAATTTCAGAAGATGGCATTAAAGTCATTCCACGTTTAATTAGTTGACTAAAGCATTAATTTGAGGGTTCGCCCCTTTTTTTTTGTTTAAAACTTCGATTACTCTACACATCAAAGAAGATATTATGCCTTGGGTTGACTGCATGGACCTTTAAGGGATGGAAATGGATAGTTACACTTTGGTATATGGCCGAGTGAAACTTTCCTGATCTAAGATCACATAGAAATGCCATAGGTTTATCGATCCTATTGAGGCTCGATGATATCGGCCGATCCCGAAAGGAATTATGTAACAATGGAGGCCTATGATTCAAAAGGAATCTCATTGGCTTGGAGTGAGAAACTAATGTTGTGCATACTTTACTATCACAATTTCCTTTGGTCGTCTTCCACGAGCTCCTTATTGAATGAGTTTCCTTCTCAAGTTGTCCAAGTGCTAACCTTGGGTTTTTTGTGTGCAGGATTTATTCCAAAATCCAAAATCAAAAGAAAAATTAGTCATTTCTTGATCCACATGGACTTTATTGGCCATTAATGTGGTCACGGGTAAGAAGGCTATGAATGAAAGGATCAGAGAGACTCAAAAAGTGTTTAAGAGTTATATTGAGTAAGAACCTCAAGAGCCTTGCTTGTACTTTTATTCATTTCAAGTTTTTGGGTTGGGCTCTACTCCAATTGTCTTATACATTAATCCTTATTGCACTTTTGTGCCTTCCTTGTAAAATTTGGAGGACACTCGTCTTTTTTTTTCTTTTTTCTGCTTTACTCGCCTTTGGTGGATTTGCTTTCTGCTCTTTTTTTTACATCATTGTTGCCTAACCTAAAGCTTAGTAAACCTCATGCATGTGTTGTTTTCATTGCTCTTCCTGCCAATTTAGTGGTGATTTTTACTCTGGGTTCTTTTTTTTAAGAAAATAATTGCATTTGGCTCATAATGGGTAGCAAGGGATAAATTAGTTTTTTAGGATAAAGAAACATGGCCATGTGTCATTTCAAATCTTGACTAGACTTTTACAGTTTGGATTTTTGGACGAAACCTCTGATGAACAAGCCCCTAATCGCTTTCATTTCTCACCTTTCCCCTTTCCTTCTTCTTCCTCCCTTTTTTTTATCATCAAATTTTTTATAACCCTAACTTTTCCTAGGTCGCCCTTTTCGGGTTTTTAACCTATCGGGTGAGCATTTCCTATCATTGCCCTAGTATAGGGTTCAGCGGTATCTATAGCTATCGTTTGTCATGACCTTGTAGTAAGAAGAACCGAAAGAAATTGTGTAGGTTCTCGAAAAAGAATTTCCAAGGATGAGAAAAGTTTAAAAGATTTTCAATCAACCGATTAAAACCCAAACAACTCTCAATTTTTTTTTTTGCAAAACTCTTGAAGATGATGCATGTTTGCACTTAACATTCATTTAGCAAAACAGTCAATCAAGTGTTTTGTTTAATTTTAATCAACGTTTATGGCACCCCCACCAAACGTGCTAAATGTGCGATCTCTAATCGAGAAGACTTGGAAGTTGGCTCTAGAGTGCAGGTCATGTGAGTGAGCAAACCAATGGCATACATTCATATTCCAGCTCAAGTTAAATAAATATGCAAAGATGTAATTGTGAGAGAATGAGAGACAATGACATCAAATTCATCCATATTATTAGCATTGTGACTGTTGTCTACAATAATAGCATAAACCTGAACATCCTTATGAGTCCTTGGAAATATCCAGCAACAACCTTCAAATTTCCCCAAGCATCATGCATAGTATCTCTTGACAATGTTAGAATTCACAAGTGATTTTCCTTCTCAAATCTCAGCTAGCCTACATCAATCAGACTTTGCACCTTATGTTTCAGGGTCATATAGTGCTTAATGGAATGCCCCAGAACTCCCCCATTATAAGCACATGTCACATTCGAGTTGTATCCTCGGGGAAATGGAGGTTGAGGAATCTTTGCTAGGCTTATGGCTACCATTGCATTATTGAGAAGATAAGGGAGTAAGTCAGCATATGACATCGGGATTGGGGTTATTCTATAGTATTCTTTTATGGGAAATTCCTTCCCTGATTGGTGTTTTGGTTGGTATTAGGGGTGGTGTTTGGTCTTGGATGTGCTGCGGGTGGATGTTGTGGTCGATTTAGGGGTGGCCTTTGTGGCTGACCGGGTGTTTTTGGTTGGTAGGGTGGTGGGTAATGGGCAGGATTGACATTGGCCGAGTAGTGATATTGCCGGGGAGGATATTGATACATGGGATTATAAGGGGCTAATGGAAAGTTTGGCCACGTGGGCATTGCAGCCACAACATGAGGTTCTCCCTCCTTCTTCCTCTCACCACTCCTCTCGAGTCCCTCATTACTAGGATTCATAGAAGCAACATAATTAAATTTCCCTTTCCTCAAACCTGCTTCAATTCTCTCACCAGGAAACACTAGATCTGCAAAACTTAAAGGCATGTAACCTATCATTTTCTCATAGTAGAACACCGACAGTGTGTCCATTATCATTGTTATCATCTCTCTTTCTGCCATAGGGGGCACTACTTGAGCTGCTAGGTCTCGCCACCTTTGAACATGTTCTTTGAAAGACTCATTGTCTCTCTTGGACAGGTTTTGCAGTTGCGTTCTGTTTGGCACTATGTCAGAGTTGTATTGGTACTGCCTAATGAAAGCATCCATCATATCCCTCCAAGAGCGGATTCGAGTGGATTCCAGGTTAGTATACCAGATAATAGTCGCCCCAGCCAGGCTTTCTTGAAAAAAATGCATCAGTAGCTTCTCCTCCTTCGCATAAGCCTCCATTCTTCTACAATACATCCTTAGGTGGTTCTTAGGGCAAGAGGTCCTTTTGTATTTATCAAAATCTGGCACCTTGAACTTCGGGGGAATAGTCACATCGGGTACCAAACATAGCTCTAACATGTCGGCAAAACCAGAACTTCTTCCTCCTTCGATGGCGCGTAACCTATCCTCCATATGCTCAATCTTTTCCTTCTTAAATACTACAAGAGGCCCTTCTCCCCTCACAAAATGCAAAGGTTGTGATAACATGTGATGTTGAGAGGCTCCAGGAGTGTTCAACGTAGGGATGCCAAAAGCTGCATGCCCTTCAATAGTATATCTTGGATGGGGCTCGAAACCTGTTACAGTGTGGTCTATGGGAGCTTCTTGTGCCTCCTCCCTAGCATTAGAGTTATAGGCTTGAGTCTGATTGGGTTAAGTTTGATGATTCTCAGTACAAACAGGGATATGATTAGTAACATTCTCGGCAGACACCTGTACAACCATGGGTGGTGTATAGTTAAGAGGCAGAACATATGGTGGAAAAGTATATCTATTATGGCTTTGGGTGTACTGAGGCCCATATGCAGTTACCCCGTCACACCTCCTTGACCTTCCACATCCGTCACTAGGTGACTTTCTTGATTAAAAACGGGTTGGTGAGTTGGGTCCCTCTCAGTAGTGGTACTGGTAGCAGCAGCTACAGCAGCGTTAACCTCCATTATCTTCCTCATATCCATCATTGTCATCATTTTCTCCTTCATGGCCTCCATATCGACCTTCATTTGTTCCTGCACTTCCTCCATTTCACTCATTATCTTGGTCTTGGCACGCATCCGGTAAGGGTGTCGTAACGCGCGGTCTTTGTTTTTTATTACAATGGTTTTTTTTTAGTTTAAGGAAAGAATGCAATGAATGAGCTAGAGCTATGATTAATGAACACGAAGAGCGATGAAAACAAAGATTCCTCGCTTGATTGTGCACGTCATTTTTAATATCCATAAAAGGCTTTTTCCCTTCCTTTTTTAAGGGGTGATGAGCTAACATTCACTAACCCAATGTGCACCATCATGCAAAAAGATGCCCATGTTTCCATTGCATGGATAAATGTTGCATGATCATTAGAATGCATGGACATACAAGGCGTGAGCAATATGTGTGAGGAAGACGCACAAAATGCGATGATTCATACTAACATGATGCTATAAGATATGCAATGAATATGACGTGAATGACTAACTATGATATGCAAAATATTAACTTATACGACATGCATTGTATGCAAAGAAAGAAACCTAATGCGTATGGGTAAGAAAAATTTAAGGCAAAAGAACAAGAAAGCTCTGTGTCCCTAATTCGGCAGCCTAACGGCATAGATCTAATGGTTAACTATCAATGACATTTTCCATGGGTAGCTTTAAACAAGTTTCACCGGCCTCTAGAGCTAGCAACCCCTTTTGTAACAACATACGTGGTAGTAGGCAACCTACCGGTGGTGATGCGTTACTCGAGATGAGGCTTCACGATAGTCAGGAAAGTCCAAGGCCCATTGTGACACTCGTTAGAGCTCCACTCCCTATGGCCCACTCAGACCCAGGTATAGGGTCCATCATCTCAAAGTGTATGATAAGGCGTGGGTGAAATGTGTGAGTGGAGCAACCTAGATGACTATGCAACCCTACTTGCAAAACAACCAGAAAATTCCCAGACAAGTACAACAGGTGTCATCCACCCTAGGATTCAATACCAATTATTTCTACCCACAAAGCAATAAATAAACACAATCATACACACGAAGAAAACAACCAAGCAATATATATGCACGTGATAGCATAACAACGGATAAAAGAAGCGGGATAAAAAAAATTGCGAAAAAGAACGAAATGGGAACAATAATGAATAGCAACAAGGCGCATTAATGAATAAAAAAAAGGAAAATAAAAAGAAAAAAAATCATGATGAAATCGCACACTCGATTAAAAGACTTGACTCTCTAACGACCTCCCCAGTGGAGTCGCCATCTGTCGCAACATAACATCACAATGGGACGGCAAAAGAAAAATAAAGAGTGATTTTGTCTTCTATGAAGTGTTGGATCAAGTGGCCTCGGAATAATTAAGAAAGGGGGGGGGGGGGTTGAATTAACTATGAACATGTCTTGACTAATTAAAAAATTATCCTTCTTAATGTTACTAGATTCAATTAGGCTTTACAACTAAGTTATGAGAAAGTAAAGAATAAAAACAATAGCTTAGACAAAAGTAAAGCGAAAATAAAAAGTGCATAGCGAAAAAGTAAAGAGTGTAGGGAAGAAGAAAGCAAACACAAGATTTATACTGGTTCGGCCACAACTCGTGCCTACGTCTAGTCCTCAAGCAACCCATGGTTCTTGAGATTTTCAATAACCTTGTAAAATCCTTTACAAGCAAAGATCCACAAAGGATGTACCCTCCTTTGTTCTCTTTGAACAACCAAGTAGATATACCCTCTACTTGAAGCGAACCACAAAGGATGTACCCTCCCTTGTGTTCACTATTACAACCAAGAAGCTACCCGCTTCTTACACATAATTCTCAAATGGTTAGTTCTTTGAATTCAGTGTTTGGGCAAAGAATTCTCAGACGCTTAGTTCTTTGAATTCTTTGATTGGGGAATCAAAAGAATTCTCAGACGGTTAGTTCTTTGAATTCTTTTGGCAAGAGGGAGAAGGAAAGAATCAAAAGAATTCTCAGACGGTTAGTTCTTTGAATTCTTTTGGCAAGAGGGAAAAGGAATGAAGAAGAAGAATAACACAAGTTTTTGGCCAATGAACTTTTCTTGATAAAGAAAGTATTGAACAAAAACCCTTAGAAGAAAGTTGAGAATGAATTAGAATGTCAGTTTTTAAAATTTGTGCCATAGTCACATATTTATAGTCATTTGATGACTCAAGTTAAAGTTTGTGACTCTTGGAAATTTCTTTAAAACTAGTCACTTTAAAAGTTGTGACTCTCTTGAAAACTAGTCACTTTAAAAGTTGTGACTCTTTTTGAAAACTAGTCACTTTAAAAGTTGTGACTCTTTAAAAAATCTTCAGAAACTAGTCACTTTAAGAATTGTGACTTTTGGTAATTTAATTTTCAAAATAAGTCACTGGTAATCGATTACCATCATAGTGTAATCGATTACACATCAACATGAAGAAAACGAGTGGGAGTCTTGAAAAGAAGGAGTTCAGAAGTTGTTTATGCATAGGGAAGGTGCTAGCACCAATGCGGTTGTCACAAAAAACGACAGCCTTTAATTGAGTGTGCAAAATGTGACTTCGAAATTATTTATTTTCGCAAGAGCAGTGAATTCTCTTTTTTATTATTTTTTTTCGAATCGACAAGGGTGTGGCCCTTGCTCCTATGTATCCCTAGGTGCAATGAGGAAATCAGACTTACGTAGTTCCTTACAAAAAAGTTTGTGTGTTGAACTGATTTTAACTTTTTTGAGAGATTTGTCTTAATTACAAAAGAAAAGTTGTTAAGGTGCTGGACCTTGAAAAGATCTCAAGTGATATTTGACGAAAATAAGTTTGGTTGTGAATTGACTTCTTTTTTATTTGGTTTTGTTCATTGGTCGGATATCCTTCATATCCACCTATTACGAATATGATGAATATTTATGAGCGCGCAAGATGAGTCGAAGACCCAGCATCGGGCGCTACAACAACAAAATGCTCTAGGAGAATTACCAGGCAAGTCTGAGACTAACCGTGGCAACTTAAAGTAAAAGGAAGTAAACATAATGGAATCATGGGAACAACAAAAATACAAAAATCATGAAAAATACGAGAAATAATGAAATTTAGTGCGTCAGAAATCGTAAATTACGGAAACGACTTTAAATTAATTCAAGAAATATAGGATTGGATTTCATCGTTCATACCATATAGAAATCATTTTCTAACATTATTGATGTAGATATAGTTATCCTAAGTCGATCCTTCACACTTGGAACCTAAGAATACTTATTGAATATCGATCCCTCACATATGCAGTAAATACCCCAACATTACAATTTTATTCTCGTGCTTTTTTGTAATCAAGACGTTATGCTCTATTCCCAACAATGTAACGTAAAGAGTAAAATCATTCAGTTCAAATTCTAAAATTACCTTCTGATCTCACTTAAAATCTAATTTCATGACACTAGTGATCAACTAGGATCAAGCATTACGCGTAGAATGAAATTACCAATAATGAGTAGAAAAGATTAATACATACATAATATCAAAAGGGACCCGCAAGGGTATAGAGGTTACACGCAACCTTTAAGAAAAACTAATCGATCGTTGCACAGAGCACAAGACTAACAAGAGAACTGGCGAAGGAAACAATCTATGGACACAATTCTGTAGCACGTCGGCTCCACTTTTCCTCTTCTCCTTCTTCTTTTGCATTTTCTCTTTATTTTTGGGCTTGCTGAACCCTTTTTCCTCTTCCCCTGCATGGCTATTTATAGAAAAATCCATTTAGTGCCGAAGAAACTCGCCCATGCGAGCTGCTTGCTTAGGGGTGAAGGTGTCAACTCTCCTAAGCGAGCTCTAGCTCGCTTAGGCGAGTGGCTTGCTTAAGGATAAAGTTACCTCTTAGCCCAGGCAAGCTAGATGCTAGACTGGGCGAATTTAAGGTCAGAAAACTTTATGAAAAGAACATTTTGCCCGTCCTTGTGGCTTTATTTCTGGATCTAACAAACAACCATCAAAACCCTGAGCGACCCCTTGTCCTTGCACCATAACCAGTGCTAAACACTGCAACTCGATTGGTAATGGTCAAAACATTATACTCGAATGATAAATGCATTATACCCGGATGAAATTGGGGTCTGACATAGTTCTGGAAAGTGTTCCCAGAAGTGCTTAAGAACAATTTAATTGATTAAATCAAGAATCTAATCGATTACTGTAACGACTCGCCTTGTCGCTACAATATCATCACTCTAAACCGCTAGAAATTTCAATTTTTTTTTAAAACTCCATTAATTTGCTTATGAAAAATGAAAGTAATTTTTTTCTCGATATACATTCACCACACAACGCACCATTACATAAGTAATTGAATATATATATATATATATATATATATATATATATATATATATATATATATATATATATATATATATATATGTTAGTGCTTAGCTTTACTGAGCTTTAAAAGATTGGCTAAAATTTTGTTAAAACATAAGCACTTAGACATTGAAGGAAAGCTGGAGTTGCTGCACATGATGTCCAACGCTATGTCAAGGAATCAGATCGGGCTGCACAATGCACAAGGCAAGATAAAATGTCAAATGAAGAATTGAAGCTGCAGGATCCACGATGTCGGATACGATGTCCAGGACATCTTGCCCGAAAATACTGGACACATAAATCTGTTATATCTTTAACAGATTAATGTGCAGTTAGCAACAGATTTGGCGATCTATCTTTAGGAACGAATTAAAAGATAATTAAAGTTCGAATTACAAACTTGAATAGTTTGTTCAGGGATTAAAGATTAAAGATAAAAACTAAAAGATCAAGCTTTATCTCTTAGATCTTTAAGTGCAGATTTTCAGGAAAATGATAGATCTCATCCAGCGCAAGTTGTTGCAGCCCAGATACGCACACTGCTATATAAACATGAAGGCTGCACGAGTTCTGTACCAAGTCCGGGATTGAAGAGTTATTTTGTGAGTTTTGGGACTTGAGTGTTTTGTGAGCCACCTTGATGTCACCCTAACATCAAGTGTTGGACCTGAGTGTGTAGAGTTGATCTCTATTGTTCAGAGAGCAATCTCTGGTGTGTATTTGATTTAATTGTAAACACGGGAGAGTGATTGAGAGGGAGTGAGAGGGGTTCTCATATCTAAGAGTGGCTCTTAGGTAGAGGTTGCACGGGTAGTGGTTAGGTGAGAAGGTTGTAAACAGTGGCTGTTAGATCTTCGAACTAACACTATTTTAGTGGATTTCCTCCCTGGCTTGGTAGCCCCCAGATGTAGGTGACGTTGCACCGAACTGGGTTAACAATTCTCTTGTGTTATTTACTTGTTTAATCTGTTCATACAGTTAAATATAATCTGCATGTTCTGAAGCGTGATGTCGTGACATCCGGTACGACATCTGACCTCAGTATCAGAATTTCAATTGGTATCAGAGCGGGCACTCGAAATCACTGAGTGAGATCTAGGGAGATAAATTCTGATGAACATGGAGAAAGAAGGAGGACCAGTGAACAGACCACCAATTCTGGATGGAACCAACTATGAATACTGGAAAGCAAGGATGGTGGCCTTCCTCAAATCACTGGATAGCAGAACCTGGAAAGCTGTCATCAAAGGCTGGGAACATCCCAAGATGCTGGACACAGAAGGAAAGCCCACTGATGGATTGAAGCCAGAAGAAGACTGGACAAAAGAAGAAGACGAATTGGCACTTGGAAACTCCAAAGCCTTGAATGCTCTATTCAATGGAGTTGACAAGAATATCTTCAGACTGATCAACACATGCACTGTGGCCAAGGATGCATGGGAGATCCTGAAAACCACTCATGAAGGAACCTCCAAAGTGAAGATGTCCAGATTGCAACTATTGGCTACAAAATTCGAAAATCTGAAGATGAAGGAGGAAGAGTGTATTCATGACTTCCACATGAACATTCTTGAAATTGCCAATGCTTGCACTGCCTTGGGAGAAAGGATGACAGATGAAAAGCTGGTGAGAAAGATCCTCAGATCTTTGCCTAAGAGATTTGACATGAAAGTCACTACAATAGAGGAGGCCCAAGACATTTGCAACATGAGAGTAGATGAACTCATTGGTTCCCTTCAAACCTTTGAGCTAGGACTCTCGGATAGGACTGAAAAGAAGAGCAAGAACCTGGCGTTCGTGTCCAATGATGAAGGAGAAGAAGATGAGTATGACCTGGATACTGATGAAGGTCTGACTAATGCAGTTGTGCTCCTTGGAAAACAGTTCAACAAAGTGCTGAACAGAATGGACAGGAGGCAGAAACCACATGTCCGGAACATCCCTTTCGACATCAGGAAAGGTAGTGAACACCACAAAAAGTCAGATGAAAAGCCCAGTCACAGCAAAGAAATTCAATGCCATGGGTGTGAAGGCTATGGGCACATCAAAACTGAATGTCCCACCCATCTCAAGAAGCAGAGGAAAGGACTCTCTGTATGTCGGTCCGATGATACAGAGAGTGAACAAGAAAGTGATTCTGACAGAGATGTGAATGCACTCACTGGGAGATTTGAATCTGATGAAGATTCAAGTGATATTGAAATCACTTTTGATGAGCTTGCTATATCCTATAGAAAACTATGCATCAAAAGTGAGAAGATTCTTCAGCAAGAAGCACAACTGAAGAAGGTCATTGCAAATCTGGAGGCTGAGAAGGAGGCACATGAAGAGGAGATCTCTGAGCTTAAAGGAGAAGTTGGTTTTCTGAACTCTAAACTGGAAAACATGACAAAATCAATAAAGATGCTGAATAAAGGCTCAGATATGCTTGATGAGGTGCTACAGCTTGGGAAGAATGTTGGAAACCAGAGAGGACTTGGGTTTAATCATAAATCTGCTGGCAGAATAACCATGACAGAATTTGTTCCTGCCAAAAATAGCACTGGAGCCACGATGTCACAACATCGGTCTCGACATCATGGAACGCAGCAGAAAAAGAGTAAAAGAAAGAAGTGGAGGTGTCACTACTGTGGCAAGTATGGTCACATAAAGCCCTTTTGCTATCATCTACATGGCCATCCACATCATGGAACTCAAAGTAGCAGCAGAAGGAAGATGATGTGGGTTCCAAAACACAAGATTGTCAGTCTTGTTGTTCATACTTCACTTAGAGCATTAGCTAAGGAAGATTGGTACCTAGATAGCGGCTGTTCCAGACACATGACAGGAGTTAAAGAATTCCTGGTGAACATTGAATCCTGCTCCACTAGCTATGTGACATTTGGAGATGGCTCTAAAGGAAAGATCATTGGAATGGGAAAGCTAGTCCATGATGGACTTCCTAGTCTGAACAAAGTACTGCTGGTGAAGGGACTGACTGCAAACTTGATCAGCATCAGTCAGTTGTGTGATGAAGGATTCAATGTAAACTTCACAAAGTCAGAATGCTTGGTGACAAATGAGAAGAGTGAAGTTCTAATGAAGGGCAGCAGATCAAAGGACAACTGCTACCTATGGACACCTCAAGAAACCAGTTACTCCTCCACATGTCTATCCTCCAAAGAAGATGAAGTCAAAATATGGCATCAAAGATTTGGACATCTGCACTTAAGAGGCATGAAGAAAATCATTGACAAAGGTGCTGTTAGAGGCATTCCCAATCTGAAAATAGAAGAAGGCAGAATCTGTGGTGAATGTCAGATTGGAAAGCAAGTCAAGATGTCCCACCAGAAGCTTCAACATCAGACCACTTCCAGGGTGCTGGAACTACTTCACATGGACTTGATGGGGCCTATGCAAGTTGAAAGCCTTGGAGGAAAGAGGTATGCCTATGTTGTTGTGGATGATTTCTCCAGATTTACCTGGGTCAACTTTCTCAGAGAGAAATCAGACACCTTTGAAGTATTCAAGGAGTTGAGTCTAAGACTTCAAAGAGAAAAAGACTGTGTCATCAAGAGAATCAGGAGTGACCATGGCAGAGAGTTTGAAAACAGCAAGTTTACTGAATTCTGCACATCTGAAGGCATCACTCATGAGTTCTCTGCAGCCATTACACCACAACAAAATGGCATAGTTGAAAGGAAAAACAGGACTTTGCAAGAAGCTGCTAGGGTCATGCTTCATGCCAAAGAACTTCCCTATAATCTCTGGGCTGAAGCCATGAACACAGCATGCTATATCCACAACAGAGTCACACTTAAAAGAGGGACTCCAACCACACTATATGAAATCTGGAAAGGGAGGAAGCCAACTGTCAAGCACTTCCACATCTTTGGAAGTCCATGTTACATTTTGGCAGATAGAGAGCAAAGGAGAAAGATGGATCCCAAAAGTGATGCAGGAATATTCTTGGGATACTCTACAAACAGCAGAGCATATAGAGTATTCAATTCCAGAACCAGAACTGTGATGGAATCCATCAATGTGGTTGTTGATGATCTAACTCCAGCAAGAAAGAAGGATGTCGAAGAAGATGTCAGAACATCGGGAGACAATGTAGCAGATACAGCTAAAAGTGCAGAAAATGCAGAAAACTCTGATTCTGCTACACCAAACATCAATCAACCTGACAAGAGACCCTCCATTAGAATCCAGAAGATGCACCCCAAGGAGCTAATTATAGGAGATCCAAACAGAGGGGTCACTACAAGATCAAGGGAGATTGAGATTGTCTCCAATTCATGCTTTGTCTCCAAAATTGAGCCCAAGAATGTGAAAGAGGCACTGACTGATGAGTTCTGGATCAATGCTATGCAAGAAGAATTGGGGCAATTCAAAAGGAATGAAGTTTGGGAGCTAGCTCCTAGACCCGAGGGAACTAATGTGATTGGCACCAAGTGGATCTTCAAGAACAAAACCAATGAAGAAGGTGTTATAACCAGAAACAAGGCCAGACTTGTTGCTCAAGGCTACACTCAGATTGAAGGTGTAGACTTTGATGAAACTTTCGCCCCTGTTGCTAGACTTGAGTCCATCAGATTGTTACTTGGTGTAGCTTGCATCCTCAAATTCAAGCTGTACCAGATGGATGTGAAGAGCGCGTTTCTGAATGGATACCTGAATGAAGAAGTCTATGTGGAGCAGCCAAAGGGATTTGTAGATCCAACTCATCCAGATCATGTATACAGGCTCAAGAAGGCTCTCTATGGATTGAAGCAAGCTCCAAGAGCTTGGTATGAAAGGCTAACAGAATTCCTTACTCAGCAAGGGTATAGGAAGGGAGGAATTGACAAGACTCTCTTTGTCAAACAAGATGCTGAAAACTTGATGATAGCACAGATATATGTTGATGACATTGTGTTTGGAGGGATGTCGAATGAGATGCTTCGACATTTTGTCCAACAGATGCAATCTGAATTTGAGATGAGTCTTGTTGGAGAGCTGACTTATTTTCTGGGACTCCAAGTGAAGCAGATGGAAGATTCCATATTCCTCTCACAAAGCAAGTATGCAAAGAACATTGTCAAAAAGTTTGGGATGGAAAATGCCAGCCATAAAAGAACACCTGCACCTACTCACTTGAAGCTGTCAAAAGATGAAGCTGGCACCAGTGTTGATCAAAGCCTGTACAGAAGCATGATTGGGAGCTTACTATATTTAACAGCTAGCAGACCTGACATCACCTATGCAGTAGGTGTTTGTGCAAGATATCAAGCCAATCCTAAGATAAGTCACTTGAATCAAGTAAAGAGAATTCTGAAATATGTAAATGGCACCAGTGACTATGGGATTATGTACTGTCATTGTTCAGATTCAATGCTGGTTGGGTATTGTGATGCTGATTGGGCTGGAAGTGCAGATGACAGAAAAAGCACTTCTGGTGGATGCTTCTATTTGGGAACCAATCTTATTTCATGGTTCAGCAAGAAGCAGAACTGTGTGTCCCTATCTACTGCAGAAGCAGAGTATATTGCAGCAGGAAGCAGCTGTTCACAACTAGTTTGGATGAAGCAGATGCTCAAGGAGTACAATGTCGAACAAGATGTCATGACATTGTACTGTGACAACTTGAGTGCTATTAATATTTCTAAAAATCCTGTTCAACACAGCAGAACCAAGCACATTGACATTAGACATCACTATATTAGAGATCTTGTTGATGATAAAGTTATCACACTGGAGCATGTTGACACTGAGGAACAAATAGCAGATATTTTCACAAAGGCATTGGATGCAAATCAGTTTGAAAAACTGAGGGGCAAGCTGGGCATTTGTCTGCTAGAGGATTTATAGCAATTACTGTTATCTGAATGTGCTCAAACGTTAATAGCGCGTTCTCTACTGGGCCGAAACAAATTCGACCGTTGCTTCACACGTCCCTCTACATTCCTCATTCAAACTCATATTTTAGTGGTAATCTCGTTTTCAGCATTCCACAACAGCTCTCAGATTTTCACGAAACCATTTCAAAGGCTCTGCTTCTCCATGGCTACCTCACCAAAAGATACTGCATCTCCTGGTTCACCCTCTGTACCATCATCTCCATTATCCACCAAAGCACCATCAAACCAGGAACAACCTAAATTCCATATCCAACCCATACAAATGATTCCTGGTCAAGCCCCTGAGAAACTGGTCCCCAAAAGACAACAGGGAGTGAAGATTTCTGAAAACCCTAGCCTTGCAACAAGTCCTAGGGAAGTAGACCCGGAGATGGATAAGAAGATCCGCGGTATTGTGAGTAGCATTCTGAAAAATGCTTCTGTCCCTGATGCTGATGAAGATGTTCCAACATCTTCCACCCCAAATGCTGAAGTCCTCTCTTCATCCAGAAAAGAGGAATCAACAGAGGAAGAGGATCAAGCCACAGAGGAAACCCCTGCACCAAGGGCACCAGAACCTGCTCCAGGTGACCTCATTGACCTAGAAGAAGTAGAATCTGATGAGGAACCCATTGCCAACAAGTTGGCACCTGGCATTGCAGAAAGATTACAAAGCAGAAAGGCGAAAACCCCCGTTACTAGGTCTGGACGAATCAAAACTATGGCACAGAAGAAGAGCACACCAATCACTCCTACCACATCCAGATGGAGCAAAGTTGCAATTCCTTCCAAGAAGAGGAAAGAAATTTCCTCATCTGATTCTGATGATGATGTCGAACTAGATGTTCTCGACATCAAGAGGGCCAAGAAATCAGGGAAAAAGGTGCCTGGAAATGTCCCTGATGCACCATTGGACAACATTTCATTCCACTCCATTGGCAATGTTGAAAGGTGGAAATTTGTATATCAACGCAGACTTGCTGTTGAAAGAGAACTGGGAAGAGATGCCTTGGCTTGCAAGGAGATCATGGACCTCATCAAGGCTGCTGGACTGCTGAAAACTGTCACCAAGTTGGGAGACTGCTATGAAAGTCTAGTCAGGGAATTCATTGTCAACATTCCCTCTGACATAACAAACAGAAAGAGTGATGATTATCAGAAAGTGTTTGTCAGAGGAAAATGTGTTAGATTCTCCCCTGCTGTAATCAACAAATACCTGGGCAGACCAACTGAAGGAGTGGTGGATATTGCTGTTTCTGAGCATCAAATTGCCAAGGAAATCACTGCCAAACAAGTCCAGCATTGGCCAAAGAAAGGGAAGCTTTCTGCAGGGAAGCTAAGTGTGAAGTATGCAATCCTGCATAGGATTGGCGCTGCAAACTGGGTACCCACCAATCATACTTCCACTGTTGCCACAGGTTTGGGTAAATTTCTGTATGCTGTTGGAACCAAGTCCAAATTTAATTTTGGAAACTATGTTTTTGATCAAACTGTTAAGCATTCAGAATCTTTTGCTGTCAAATTACCCATTGCCTTCCCAACTGTATTGTGTGGCATTATGTTGAGTCAACATCCCAATATTTTAAACAACATTGACTCTGTGATGAAGAGAGAATCGGCTCTGTCCCTGCATTACAAACTGTTTGAGGGGACACATGTCCCAGACATTGTCTCGACATCAGGGAAAGCTGCTGCTTCAGGTGCTGTGTCTAAGGATGCTTTGATTGCTGAACTCAAGGACACATGCAAGGTGCTGGAAGCAACCATCAAAGCCACCACAGAGAAGAAAATGGAGCTGGAATGCCTGATCAAAAGGCTCTCAGACAGTGGCATTGAAGATCGAGAAGCAGTTGAGGAAGAAGAAGAAGCAACTGAGGAAGAAGAAGAAGCCGCTGAGGAAGATACAGAATCAGATGATGATGATTCTGAGGCCACCCCATGATCATCAGACCTTATTTTTTGCTTTTACTTTTACTAGTTATTGGTCTGTAATATTTGCACATTAATTTCATGCATCCTACTTTTGCCAAATTCTGTCTAAAAAGGGGGAGTAGTATTAAATTAAATTAAATGCATGATTTATGATTTTGAGTAGTAGGATACGATGTATGCATGATTCATGATTTTGAGGGGGAGTTGTATGTATATGATTTTGAGGGGGAGACTGCTGCTGCTGATGATGACTGATGTAAGCTACTGTAACTACTAGTAGCTGATAGAAGATGCTGCAGTAAGAGCATGAAGACAGGGGGAGCAGAAAGCTGATGTCACATGAGATGTCTTGACATCCTGGAAAAGACTAGTAGCTGATAGAAGATGCTGCAGTAAGAGCATGGAGACAGGGGGAGCAGAAAGCTGATGTCACGTGAGATGTCTTGACATCATGGAAACGACTTGCAACTTGCAGAATTTTGGCTGTCGCCACTGTCGCAACCTACCCTTCGACGGGAGGGCGACGCGAGACTCGCGGGATGCGTGTTCCACGAAAGGAATACGCGCGGAGTCGCCACCAACGTTTATTTGAGGAAAACGTCGGAAAAACCGGAAAAGACGCGATCTACGAACTGATAAGTGAAAGGTTCGGGAGTTGTATTTACGCACGGGGAAGGTATTAGCACCCCACACGTCCGCCCCAAGGGACGGCAGCCTTTAATCGAATGTGCAAACATGACTTTGATTTTTTTATGTTCCCTTTTTATGTCTCTATATCCTTTATACCCTTTTTATATTTTTCTCTTTTTGTGGTCGACAAGGGTGTTTCCCTTTGCTCCTACGTATTCCTCAATTTGGGATGAGAAAATCAGACCTACGTAGTTCTTTCTTATTAAGTGATTCTTTTTTACTTAAGTGGTGATCATTTTAAGGCGTTGGACCTTAAAAATGATCCATTTTACTTAGTGGGAAATTGAAATGACGAACTTTCAAAAGCCTATTTTTGTGGACGAGCTTGACTAGGCGAGTTGATTTTAGCCTTAGTTTCACTTTAGTTATTAATCAATTCGATTAAGAATGAGAAATCCCAAAGAGAAAACGTCCGATTGATTTTCCGCTTTATTTCACTAAAAAAAGATATTTTTTGATTATTATATTATTTATTACCTCTTTTTGATTTCCAACGTGGTTACGGCACGACCGAACGGTCGGAATTGATTTTAACCGAAGTTAACGGATAATACAATTCAAACGTTCGGTGGAAATTTATTTTATTTTTAAGCTAAGCGAGAAATGACTTAAGCAAAATGGCTTAAGCACGTCAACGGGGGGTATAAAAAGTAAACAAAACGAGAATAAAAATGCACGAAACACAATGTGGACCACTACGGGTGCATAGAATGAATCGAAAAGCTTGGTTCGAGGTACTTACCCGTTGAAGATCGAAGAACGATGAAGAACGAATGAAGAACGTCGAAGAACGGTTGAAACCTTTGCGAGATTCCTCACGGAAAACGTTACGGAAACGTTTCGGAAGCGCCTCGGCTTAGATTTTCTTCACGGAAACAATTTTTCCAAGCAAATTCGAAAGAGAGAGAAGTGCCAAAGGGGCTGGGATCCTTTTCTTCTTCATTTTCTCCCCTATTTATAGCAAAATAGGGGAGATGCTTGCCGCCCAGCTCGCCCAGGCGAGCTCAGCTCGCCCAGGCGAGCAGGGTTGCTTCCTCCAGAAGCAACCGCCTTCTGGAGGAACCTTCTGGAGGGCCCAAATGGGCCTGGGTGCTATTTGCACCCCCATTTTTACTAAGTTCACCCCCTCTGCTGTTTTTTGGTGATTCTTTTTTCGTAAAGTTACGGAAACTTACGAATTTCGTAACGATACTTGTTTTCTTTCCGTAATTGTTACGGAACCTTGCGGATTACATAATCATCCCCTTACGGAATGTTACAGAACCTCACTTAATTATGCAACGACGCTTCCTTTTGATTTCCGGTGTGTCACGGAAACTTACGGATTGTGCATCAATATTTTTTTGGTTTTCCGGCATGTCCTGAAATTTCACAAATTGCCTAATGATGGGTGCCAAGCACCTCACGAGGACCAAAGAATGGTCGCACGTCATCGAGCAAAGGTTCCCGGACGAAATTAGGGTATGACAGTTGCCCCTCTTTACTTGTCTTTTATTGGAGATAAAAGAAAAGTAAAGATAAGACACTAATTTCGCTCCTCTCGACTTGGCGAGAGTCGCGGGTGACCATAAAATCTCCACATGCCAATGACTTGTTGTTCCCAAAATTTCACAAATTGCCTAATGACGGGCGCCAAGCACCTCACAAGGACCAAAGAATGGTCGCATGTCATCAAGCAAAGGTACCCGAAAATCAGTGTATGACACTAATTTCGCTCCTCTCGGTTGACGAGAGTCGCGGGTGACTGTGACTTGTCGTTCCTAGGATTTCACAAACTGCCTGATGATGGATGCCAAGCACCTCACAAGGACCAAAGAATGGTCGCATGTCATCAAGCAAAGGTCCCCGAAAATCAGTGTATGACACTAATTTCGCTCCTCTCGGCTGACGAGAGTCGCGGGTGACCATGAAATTTCCACATGTAAATGACTTTGTTGTCCCCGGAGGAACAAAAGGTGCAGAAGACTGTGTCAGCCTCTGCATGCTATCAAGCGTTCTGTCTTACAGATAGCAAAAGAATGGGTGCGAATAACCATAAGGTATCTCCGCGTATCTTGGGTGCAGAATGACCAAACTTGGTCTCTGCTTGTCATCGGGCCCGCCGCCTCTGGATGACAAAAGGGTGCGGATAACCGTAAGGTATCTCCGCGTATCTTGGGTGCAGAATGACCAAACTTGGTCTCTGCTTGTCATCGGGCCCGCCGCCTCTGGATGACAAAAGGGTGCGGATAACCGTAAGGTATCTCCGCGTATCTTGGGTGCAGAATGACCAAACTTGGTCTCTGCTTGTCATCGGGCCCGCCGCCTCTGGATGACAAAAGGGTGCGGATAACCGTAAGGTATCTCCGCGTATCTTGGGTGCAGAATGACCAAACTTGGTCTCTGCTTGTCATCGGGCCCGCCGCCTCTGGATGACAAAAGGGTGCAGATAACCGTAAGGTATCTCCGCGTATCTTGGGTGCAGAATGACCAAACTTGGTCTCTGCTTGTCATCGGGCCCGCCGCCTCTGGATGACAAAAGGGTGCGGATAACCGTAAGGTATCTCCGCGTATCTTGGGTGCAGAATGACCAAACTTGGTCTCTGCTTGTCATCGGGCCCGCCGCCTCTGGATGACAAAAGGGTGCGGATAACCGTAAGGTATCTCCGCGTATCTTGGGTGCAGAATGACCAAACTTGGTCTCTGCGTGCCATCGGACAACAACTGTGTCTAAATAGCAAAGGGGTGCGGATAACCGTAAGGTGTCTCCGCGGGCTACCAGCTCTTGAGTCATGGCAACAAAAGGCGGTGTGGTCGACAAAAGCGAGGCTCTTGCTCCTACGTATCCTCCAATGAGGAACTCAGACCTACGTAGTTCTGGAACTTGTGAGACTTGAAAAGTCTCCATCGGAAAATGATGACATCTCCGGAAAGGGCGCAGACGACCATATTGGTCTCTGCTCGTCAATCACACTTGGGGTCACTGAATGACGAGGTGCGGATAACCGTAAGGTGTCTCCGCGGGCTACCAGCTCTTGAGTCATGGCAACAAAAGGCGGTATGGTCGACAAAAGCGAGGCTCTTGCTCCTACGTATCCTCCAATGAGGAATTCAGACCTACGTAGTTCTGGATAACTTGTGAGACTTGAAAAAGTCTCGGTGTTTTCTCCACTAAAATGCAAACATGCTTTAGCAAAGAGACAAATATTCCAACTGATTTAGAGCAGCATATGATTTTTTGAGTGAAAAACAATGCGTCTACCGGGGAAGGAGAGTCTGCTGATGAAATCTCCCATAACCATAAATGAGATTTTGGATGTTAGCATTTTGTTTCTAAATGACCATTTAGAGGAAACACTGGGTTCGACAAAAATAGAAGAAATCCACTCAAAGTGTATCAATCTTGCACAGGTAAGTGTTTCATCCTAATTCCGAACCATAGATATGTCATGACTTGACTTTGCAAATTATTTCCTATCAAATCAAAAATTACATGCGTGATCATGGATCAATAGGGCTTCCCTTGGGAATGAGTTCTTTTGGTGGTTTCTTCTTTCGGTTTTTATGTGTTTTTGGCTTTTGATTTTTCTGGCTTTTTCTTTTTTCTGCTGTTTTTTTTTAGTGCGGGGCGAGAAAAAAAGTCGCTAGCGCACGGGATTTTGGTTGGTAATCAAAGGGAGAAGACTATTTTAGGTCGTGGTTCCCTTTCCTTCTTTTTTCGTTCATTTGGTGACAATTCTGTATTGTTCAGATATTGTCTGGTCAAAAGACCTTTCTGCACATTTCTTCTACTTTCTTTGATCAAGAACTTTCTTTCCTTCCTTTTTCTTTTTTCTTTCTCCCATTCTTTGATTGGGAATTTTCTTTCTTTCTTTGCTTTCTCCCCACTCCTTGATTGGGAATTTCCTTTCTTTTCTTTTTGCTTTCTCCCACTCTTTGATTGGGAATTTCCTTCTTTTCTTTTTTTGCTTTCTCTTTGATTGGAAATTTTCCTTCTTTTCTTTTTTGCTTCCGAGGGTAAGGATTATGGTGAGTCAGGATTTTGGCTCAAGGTTTGTAGAATGGCTAGACATGATACATGTCGGGGTTTGGTTTGGTTCAAGGATAAAAAGGATGCCCCACATTATTTCCATGACACAAATACAAAAATGATGATTTGGAAACTTTATGCAAAACTGGTCATGCATGCACCTATGCGGACACTCAAGTGTCAAATTTTTATGGTCATGTGATGCTAGGGCTCAGGATTCATTTCCTCTATTTTAAATCAACCCAATGTTTCCAAAATATGTTCTTTTATCAATTTGTGCATTCATCCGGGTCCATTTCGGGCGTCCGGGGAAATTTCACAGCATTCACCCTTCAGGTGTAGACACGTTTCTTTTCAAAAACTAGTTATGATCAGTGAATTTTTCCAAAGAAAAGTTGGAAGTCATCTCTTTTCAAAAGCATGTTGGTTTTTCAGCTTGACAACTTATTTTTTCTTTTTTCTCCCTTTTTTTTTATCATTATCATTTGTTTATTTCTTTTTCTTGTTTGTTTTTTTTTTTTTTCCTTTTTTTCATGAGGTATTTTGCTACCTAAACATGTGTACATTTTTGTGAGGTATTTTTGCTATATACATGCATATCCAAGGTATCTTGCTACCTAAACATACATATATATATTTTGTGAGGTATCTTTTTGCTACATACATGCATATCTAAGGTATCTTGCTACCTAAACATACATATATATATTTTGTGAGGTAGTTGTTTTTGTTTACATACATGCATATCTAAGGTATCTTTCACTACCTAAACATACATATATATATTTTGTGAGGTATGACTACCTTCCGAGCTTGCGCTTGTTTTATTTAAATTCCCAGGATCATGAGCAACTAGGTGCGTCCTACTATAAAAAGTGATCAAATAACAAGCATAGATTCAAAAGGTACTAGGTTGCCTCCTAGTAGCGCTTCTTTAACGTCTTTAGCTGGACGCCTTATGACTTGTCAGTCACTGACCTAGTACTTTGCTTACCTTTGGCTTTGGACTTGGTTGCCTATTGGTCGGCCATGTGTCGTAGGCAATACTCAAACCTTTTTGTGGATGAGCAGAGGTGAACTCTAAAGGTGGTGGCGGTGCGTCTATTGTCCGCTACCGACCATCCCCAGGCTGCTGTGGTGTTTCGCCCTGCGCCTGCCTGGAGACGCAGTACTTCTTGATGAAAGCTCGATTAGTAGGGGGCCTGATGCCCTTGCTGGAGGTGACAGGTACTCCGTAGATCTGACAGAGACCCGTAATTAGAGCTTGACAACTCCAAGACCCTGTTGGACTTCTTCGGGTCCACTGGGTGTCTTGCAGGCGCGATCCCTTGTCGGGGGGGTACGAGCACCCTGTAGGACTGATAGAGGCCTGTAACCAGAGCTGGAAACCCCAGGGCCCTGTTGGACTTTTCCGGGTCCACTGGGTGTCTCTGTGGGTGCGATCCCTGCAAACAATAAAAGGTATCAGAAATCAGTTGAACCATATGCATACTTACCCATGTCGGGACGACACAGACCAACTGATACTTTTGCAGGGGGAGATTGGCATTGCGGTCGCTGGGCAGAATATTGCTAAGTAGCAATGTCATCTAAGAGTGGTCATGTTGGTGCGCATGATCCGCACTCGTCTCTTTGCAGCGGCACGGGTGAAATCTTGCCCCAGTATGCATAGTAGCAGTGTGATAGCCTCCCTTTCTAGTTGTGCTCGCACAGTTGGTCCTCCTTCAATATCAGGGGGTGGCCCAGGAACCGTTAAAAGGAAACTACTAGTCCCTTAACCGGGAGTGCAAGTCTCGGTTAAGCATTTAAGGACAGAGGACCTTAAATTCTCTTAAGGTGTGGATGTGGAGCACACTGAAAATGAGGACGCGTAGTCCTCTAAAGGCGAGGGCGTGTAGCCTTCTGAAGTTCAGGACGTGTCGCCTTTCAAAGGCGAGGGAGTGTAGTCCTATGATGGTGAGGACGTGCAATCCTCTAAAGGTGAGGGCATGCCCCCCTTTGAAAATGGGGAACATGTAGTCCTCTGAATGTGAGGGCGTGTAGCCCTACAAAGGTGAAAGTACATGACCCTTTGACGGCGAGGACGTGTAGTCCTCTGACGTTGAAGGTACATGACCCTTTGAAGGCGAGGACGTGTAGTCCTCTGAAGGTGAAGGTAACTAGTACCCAAGGTGAGGGCGTGTAGCCCTCTCAAGGCGAGGACTTATAGTCCTCTGGAGGTGAGGGCGTGCAGCCCTCTGGTGGTGAGGACGTGTAGTCCTCTCAAGGCGAGGACGTGTAATCCTCTGACGGTGAGGGTAACTAGTACCCAAGGTGAGGGCGTGTAGCCCTCTCAAGGCGAGGACATGTAGTCCTCTAGAGGTGAGGGCGTGTAGCCCTCTGATGGTGAGGACGTGTAGTCCTCTCAAGGTGAGGGCGTGCAGCCCTCTGATGGCGAGGACGTGTAGTCCTCTCACTGGTGAGGGTAACTAGTACCCAAGGTGAGGGCGTGTAGCCCTCTCAAGGCGAGGACGTGTAGTCCTCTGAAGGTGAGGGCGTGCAGCCCTCTGATGGCGAGGACGTGTAGTCCTCTCACTGGTGAGGGTAACTAGTACCCAAGGTGAGGGCGTGTAGCCCTCTCAAGGCGAGGACGTGTAGTCCTCTGAAGGTGAGGGCGTGCAGCCCTCTGATGGCGAGGACGTGTAGTCCTCTCACTGGTGAGGGTAACTAGTACCCAAGGTGAGGGCGTGTAGCCCTCTCAAGGCGAGGACGTGTAGTCCTCTGAAGGTGAGGGCGTGCAGCCCTCTCAAGGCGAGGACGTGTAGTCCTCTGAAGGTGAGAGCGTGCAGCCCTCTGATGGCGAGGACGTGTAGTCCTTTCACTGGTGAGGGTAACTAGTACCCAAGGTGAGGGCGTGTAGCCCTCTCAAGGCGAGGACAGGTAGTCCTCTGGAGGCGAAGGCGTGCAGCCCTCTGATGGCGAGGACGTGTAGTCCTCTCAAGGTGATAGGTACAAGTACCCAAGGGTCCACCCTTATGAGAAAGCAAGAGATCGACTCATCGAGAGGGCCGGTCATCCCAAATCCAAGTTTTGGACATTAGATGTAGGAAATCTATGCAGTTAACATAATTTTTGGGGATGCAGATGCATGCAACTTTTTTCGTGAAATTTTGGTAAATGCAGACTTCATATGAAACAATGCAATGTAATGGAAAGTTGTACAATGCTCATGACATTCTTTCCCTATTTTGTGATTTTGATTTTGATTTAATTTTTTTGGAAAACACAGATTGACTGTCCTTTTGAAAAAGGTGATAACTCATGCAACCTCATCCTATCTTTTTTGCAAATCTCTCTGGGAACTCCCTCAGAGTGTGTGTTCTGTTTGATTTAGTCACTTGACCATTTTGGAGTGACGGCAATGGAGTCGTTTGATGTTCGATCAATCCATTGAAATCCTAGGGTTTGTCCCCCCTTTTTTTTGTTAAAAACATCGATGGGTGAGAACTTTTGATCGGCCCCTATGTTCACTCGAGGCTCATGCACGGTGCCCCTCATTGCCCCAGTGTAAGGCTTTGAGGTACCAATCGTTGCCTTTCGTCATGACCTTGTAGCTGGGAACCTATTGAGTGAGAACTTCTAATCTGCCCCTAGGTTCACTTGAGGCTCATGCACGATGCCCCTCATTGCCCCAGTGTAGGGCTATGAGGTATCCATCGTCGTCTTGTTTTCACAACCTTGTAGCAAGGGAGAATGAAAGAAGCAGTTGATTCTTGCAAAAAAGAATTTTCCAAGGACGAGAAATAATTGAAGGATCTTTCAGTTGATGGATTAAGTCAAATGACTCCTATGTAGAAGCAAAATGTTTTGATGTCTTGATGATGCTAAAGGATCAAGTGCTTCTAAGTTCTATCCAAGGAAACCAAGATATATGATCAAGTTTGATCTCTTTAGAATCTTTAGGAAGAAGTTTCCAAACTGAAACAAACAAAGGTTTGACCAAAGAATTCTATCCTTTCAAATTGAGATTTGCTCTCTGGTAATCGATTACTAGCAGTTTGAAAATGTTTTAATTCAAAAATTTTTTTTAAAACCTGTAATCGATTACATAAGTCTTGTAATTGATTACCAGAGGGGATTTTCAGAAAATAATTTCCAAGAGACATATCTATTCAAATGTTTTATGAATGGCCATTCAAATGTTTTAAAGAGAGTTTTTATTGCCCAAACAGTTTTATCCTCTCGAAAGATCAAGAGTATTTCTGAACTGAAATGTCTTATCCTCTCAAAAAGATTCCTTGGTCAACCACTTGCATATTTAATAAGGAATTTTTGATTGATCTTCATTTTACAATCTACCTCTTTTACGAGAGACCTATTATTCTCTTCTTCTTATTTCTGAAAAGGGATTAAGAGACCGCGGGTCTCTTGTTGTAGAGGATTCCTGAACACAAGGGAAGGGTTATCCCTGTGTGCATTCGAAAAGAGAGAGTGAAAGTTTAATTAGGGAATAATCTTCGTATCTTAATTCAACCCCCCCTTTTCTTAAGGTAACTAAGGCCATTTATCCAACATCCTATTCTTGATAACTCACTTCTCTCTAAAAAGACAAAATGAGGTCACATGAATGTCTATATTGAAAACACAGTCAATCAAATGCCTTTTTATTTTTTATTTTGAAACTTATTTTTTTATTTTGAAACTTATTTGTTTTGAACTTTGCTCGTTGTTTCACAGCACCCCCACCAACGTGCAAGATGAGTAATCCCTGATTGAACGGTCTTGGAAGTCAACACTCAGGAGCGCAGGTTGCTTGAGCAAACAGACCAATGGCTTACACCCACATTCCGGTGAAAGTTTGAATAAGCAAACATGCGTTTGTGAGAGGATGAGGGACAAAGATATCAACTTTATCCATTTCATTTAACATTGTAGCTGTGGTTTACAATAATGGCATAAACTTGGAAACCCTGATGAGTCATTAGGGACACCTAACAACAACTTTCAAAATTGCCCCATGTATGGTGTTGCTTGTCAATGTTAGGATTCAACAAGCGATTCTCCTCAAATTTCAGCCAGCCCGTATCAATTAGACCTTGCACCTTACGCTTCAGAGCCCTACCATGCTCAATGGAACGCCCCGGGGCTTCTCCGTGACAAGCACACGTTGCGTTCGAGTCGTATTCTCGGAGAAATGGAGGTTGATGAACCTTGGCTAGGGTTATGGCTACCATTGAATTATCAAGTAGATATGGGATCTAGCATATGACAACGGAATTTGGGGTGAACCCTACAAGCTTTCTCGCTGCAAAATTCACTTCTTGGTTGGTGTTTTTGGTTTGTGCTAAAGGTGGTGTTCGTCATTGGAAGTGCGGTAGACAGGCTTTGTGGTTGATTTAGGGATGGCCTTTGTGGATAACTGGGTGGTGGGTAAGGAGGAGGTTTGTTATTGACTGAGTAATGACATTGTTGGGTTTGGTGGGAAACTTGGCCGTACAGGAATGGCAGTCACAGCATGGGTTTCTCCCTCATCCTTACCCTCTTTATTTGCCCCAGTTTTCTCAGTCGTCTAAGCAGGATGATTAAATTTGCCTCTTTTCAGATCCACTTCGATCCTTTCATTGGCGAAGACCAAATCCGCAAAGCTTTGAGGGTGCGTAGCCCACCATCTTTTCATAGTGGAGTATCGATAATGTGTCTACCATCACGATTATCGTCTCCCTTTCCATTATTGGGGGTACCACCTGGGCCGCCAGATCCCTCCACCTTTTGGGCGTGTTCTTTGAAAGATCCGTCCCCCTTTTTGCACATGTTCCGTAGTTGCATCCTATCCGGAACCATATCAAAATTGTACTGATACTGCCTAACAAAGGCAACCATTAGGTCCTTCCAAGAATGGACTCGGGAAGGTTCCAAGTTAGTGTACCAGGTAACAGCTACCCCAGTAAGACTTTCTTGGAAGGAATGTATCAGCAATTCCTCATCTTTTGCGTATTCCCCCATCTTCTGACAATACATCTTTAGATGGTTCTTGAGACAAGTAGTCCCCTTGTACTTGTCAAAGTCCAGCACCTTGAACTTGGGAATGACCATGTTTGGGTATTAGGAACAACTTTTCTAGGTTAGCAAAGGCATAATCTTCACCTCCTTCAATGGCCCTGAGCCTTTCCTCTAGATGATCCAACTTTCCCATTTCTGCCATAGCATGAGGGTTTTTACTTGTCGTGGAATGCAAGAGGTGTAGTTGTGGGTGATACTGAGGGCCTTCCAAAGTGTTTTCAAGGGGTATACTACCAACTGCTTGCCCTTCAGTGGCATATCCGAGCCAAGGCTCGAAGTCGGCTAGATTGTGGTGGGGAATTTCATGTGTCTCTTCCACGGTTTAAGAGACATGTGCATGATCAGTTTGGGGTTGCTGGCTCTCAATGGGTATAGGAGTGGAGTTATTGACATTATTATTGGGAGTGTACGCCACATTGGGTGGCGTATAGTTGAGAGGCGAGCCATATGGCGGGAAGGCGTGCCCGTTTTGAATTTGTACATTATGGGGGCTGCCCGTACTTCCCAAATCTTTGCCTACCATATCTAAGGTTGGATGATTCATTTGGTTGATGCCGGATGGGGACATCAGGTTCACCTTAGCAACAACGCTGGTAGCGGCAATTGCAACCGCATTGGCTTCCATTATCTTCTTCACGCTCATCATGGCCTCCATCATTGTGGCCATTTTCTCTTTAATGGCCTCCATGTCGGCCTTCATCTTCTCTTGCACCTTCTCTGCTTCACCCATTACTCTAGCTCTAGTACGAGTTCGGTAAGGGTGCCGTAAAGTGTGTCCTTTTCTTTTTGATAAGTTCATTTTATTTTATTTTATTTTATTTTTCAAGGAAAGAATGCAATGAGCAATGCAACCAACGAAAAGCATGGATGTATGCGAATGATGTACAGTTGAAGTATTGCGAATTTTTACGCAGGATATGGGGTTGAATCAATTTAGATTTTCAACATGGTCCATGACATCTTTGTCAAAGTGAAACTGGAAGTAACAAGGACATCAATAATCCTAAATATGTTTGGCAGTAGACGAAGCAGTGATGTGATTCATCTTTTGCCCCAATTTTGCAAGACGGTTACTTCCATATTTCAACTTGACTTGATGAACCTTTTTGTAAAAGCATGAGCTTGGTTCAACCCTATAATCCAAGGAATGGCAATTCTGATCGCCAATACTTCAACAACATCTCATAGGGATGAATGACTCGGGCATACTTTAAGCTTATGCACGAAAAATGTAATTATGAAATTGAGATGCCCGAAGAAACACCATTTCCTAGTTAACCATGCATTAGGTACCATGTTCAGTTATTTTGTTTTTTAAGTGAAACGGGTTTATGATCCCAACATGGTTGGCTCGTGGTGCCTAACACATGAAACTAAGAATGTAGTGTGAAGTTTCACGCTTCCCCCTTTTTTGTTTTTGTTTTGTAGAGGAAAACGCAAGGATGAGCAAACATGAAAACAAATGGTATGCAATTTTGCAGATCAAAAAGTTTGTTTGAACGCATATGCATGATGATGCCATGACTCATGCAAAATGTGAGGCTGGAATATGATAACGGACAAATGCAGGATATGTCCATTATGATGTTATGAAGAGATGCTTATGCGATGCATGATATGAATGCATTTTACGGACACGAGAGCCCGGAAAATTATCTCTTCTTACTTGTGCATTTGGGGGCGCAGTGCCCCATGTGTACAATTAAGAAGGTGATATGAACCTTCCGGCTTCCCGTGACAAAGGACGAGACCAACATACAATGCATGCTAGGGATAAAATGCGGGAGTGACTTGATTCGCACTGATTTTTGGAGTAAAAACGTGGGATAAACTCATTTTTTTCAAAAAGTTATAACTAGTCAAGATCTGAGCGACAATACAAACTTCCTAGCGGTTTCTAATCATATGGTCCATTAAGTCTATCATATGCTGACAATAGCTGAGAAGTCTGTGGATCTTCTTGGGGGCGAAGTAGGTGTCCGCCATTGCTTTGGCCTTGGCTAGCAATCGGGGAAGTTCTTGACTCTTGTTCAAAGTAAGAGCAAATCGGTCCGTCCACATTGTTGCCTCTTGGTGCCATGAATCAATTACCCTCTCCCTTGCTTCGCTTTCTGCTGATATTTTGGCGTACTCCTCCTCTAGCCTTTGCTCGTGAGTCGCCGCTAGATTTAGCTTCTCTTTGCACTCATCGATGATGGCCCACATATTCCCTTCAGTCTCGCTTAACTGTTGGGACAAATTTCTTTTCGACCTAAGGTAAGCCTTTAGCTCGTCCTTCAAGATCATGCCTTTGACCCGTGATGATTCCTTTCACCTCTTCGGAGTTTGAGCTTACTATTGCTGCCCTATAAAGCCCCTCAAAACTTTGCTGGCACGTGTTCTTCCTTTTGGGCCTTCTTGGTTTCTCGTTCCAAGGCATCAGCGGTGGCCATATTGACGTCCCTTAGTTCATCATACTCTTTTCAGACTTTGATGGCTATGGACTTGAACTTCTCTTCGACTACTCGGGCTCTTTCAAGCTCTGCCTTTAGGGCTTGCACCTCATCACTTTCTTCCGAAGCTTTAACCTCATCGTCCCTCACAGTCTTTAGATTTGGGAGCCAATCCAATCCTTGTGTTCGGACTCTCAGCCACTTATGATAGCCGCCGATGATCCCATTACTGCTTCCCCTAAGCACTCTGTCCTTTCTTCACGCCGCATCCCATGCCTTGCGAACTCCTTGGAGTACCCTCGCGTTGTGGTCACCAAAACCCCGTGCGATGAAAGGCGTGATGCTTTCGTCTAATGGCGCTCCTCTCATGGGGTAGCCAAGCTGTCTTATGGCGAGAACGGGATTATAATTAATACAACCCCTCGTTCCCCTCAAGGGAACATTTGGACATCCTTCGCATGAAGATAGAATCCTGATTCTTCCTTCCTTCTAGCGAGGGAACAAATTAACAGACGCCCCTCCATGCTAGCCAAGAGTTGGTCCCAATTCGCCTTTCCTTTTTCGACGCAAGAGCGGTAACCTTGTAGCGGATAGACGGGCCTACCTTCTTGGAGAAAAAGGTGTGAAACCAGCCCCACATAGAGAGCTGGAGTACAACAAACAATCCTTGCATTGCTTTCTTCACATCTTCGGTCAAAGGTGTCATATAGGTCGGCTGGCATAGCGACAACCGGACTTTCCTTGTGGTTATGATAGGCGAGAAAAACGTCGATTGCTGCCAGGTCCACCAACCCATCCACATTTGGAAAGAGGACTCCCTCGAAAATCAACAGTGTGAAAATATCTATGAATGGGGTCCACTCGCCTTTATCTGCCAAGATTCTTGCTTTTACCTCCAAACACTTCCTTGGTACTCCGACTACTCCATTTCTGTTTTGCTTTACCTGGTTCAACTCTTGTGCTGAGATTTTCACTACCTTGGCAACTCTTGTCGTGGAGGGATAGAACCCAGAGAAAAGATATGGCTTCCTTCCGCCCAGTGGGCATCCCAAGATTTCTTTAAACTCTTTCACAGTCGGCACTAGCTGGAAGTCCTCGAATGTGAAGCACCTTAGGGGCTGGTCATAATACTGGGAAAGGGATGCAATCGGTTCCATGGAGACTTCTACCCTAGCTAGGTCCCAAATCTTACCGTAGGCTTTGCGGAAGGCTTGCTGTTGAAGTTGACCCATTAATTGCCCCAACTTTCGTAAACTGGTGACCTCTAAGCTCTTGATTTTGACTTGATAGAACCTCTTTTTAAGCGAAGGCTTTTGACTTGATCCCATGTTTTACTAAAGTGAAATAAAATCTAGTGCGAAACAAAACTCCTACATCTATCATGGGTGGGATGGATGCATGCATGATGGAATGCATATGACACAGATACAATCTAGGAATGCGGGGGTCCGGGGAATTTGTCCCCTTCTTAGATACGACGTCTAGGGGTAGCGAAATGCCCCAACGCACGTTTTTAAGAAGGCGACACGGACCCTCCGTTGGTTTGTTTACAGTAGGGATCAAGACAGAACCCATATGCAATGCCTATGCAAAAGACACAATGCGGGAATGTGCACAGTATGAATATTTACCGAACATAAGCAAAAGGGTATATGATACTCATGCATGGCAGTGTGAAAAATGGCACGCAGCGTGTTTGCTTCGTGCCCCTATTTAAAGGACCTATAAGGGAGAGAACTAACTAGGCTTTTAGCAATAATCCCCAAGGTAGTTATATCTCTCTTGATGGTTTCTAGAGGTATCATCCCCTTTGAAGAACATATTGTAGCAGTAGGGACTACTAGCAACAATAGGTTTTCAAAGAGAAAAGCTCTAGATGAGGGTTCACTGTAATCAAGCAAGTCGGAGACCTAGCATGATCACAGATTCACCTCCACTCCTTATGCTCCCATGAACCCGGGTATAGGGCCCTTTTTCACTCAAAGTGTGTGCAAATAGTGTTGGTGTTTGTGTGCATCAAATGAATAAATATTTACTTCACGCATACATTTAAAACGCACTAAAAGTAACAAATAGTTTATATACACAAGAACATAAGACAAATAAAGGGAAACCAACAAAGGAGAAAGTCATGATAAAACATTGCACAAGATTAAATGGCCTAACTCTCTAAAAAATAGTCCCCAGTGGAGTCGCCAACTGTCGCAACCTACCCTTCGACGGGAGGGCGACGCGAGACTCGCGGGATGCGTGTTCCACGAAAGGAATACGCGCGGAGTCGCCACCAACGTTTATTTGAGGAAAACGTCGGAAAAACCGGAAAAGACGCGATCTACGAACTGATAAGTGAAAGGTTCGGGAGTTGTATTTACGCACGGGGAAGGTATTAGCACCCCACACGTCCGCCCCAAGGGACGGCAGCCTTTAATCGAATGTGCAAACATGACTTTGATTTTTTTATGTTCCCTTTTTATGTCTCTATATCCTTTATACCCTTTTTATATTTTTCTCTTTTTGTGGTCGACAAGGGTGTTTCCCTTTGCTCCTACGTATTCCTCAATTTGGGATGAGAAAATCAGACCTACGTAGTTCTTTTGGAACAAAGTGTTTGGTTAAGTTATTTTTGTCTTTTTTTGTAAAATATGTTTTTATTGAACAAAAGATCATTTAAGGTGTTGAACCATTAAACGGTCTTTTGATTTTGAAAGGGGAGAAACGTTAAGGCGTTGGACCATTAACGATCTCTTGTTTTTGAAAGGAGAGAAACGTTAAGGCATTGGACCATTAACAATCTCTTGTTTTTTGAAAGAAGAGAAACGTTAAGGCATTGGACCATTAACGATCTCTTGGGGCGGTCGACAAAAGCGGGGCTTTTGCTCCTACGTATCCTCAATGAGGAACTCAGACCTACGTAGTTCTTTCAAAAGCGGTAAAGTCACATGTTGATTTTATGCTTTTGAACGGTCCATGTTAACCGATAAAAGCAAAGAGGACCGTTTAAGGCGTTGGACCTTAAAACGGTTTTGTGTTTTTTTTGAAAGGAGAGAAATGTTAAGGCATTGGACCATTAACGATCTCTTGTTTTTGAAAGGAGAGAAACGTTAAGGCATTGGACCATTAACGACCTCTTGGGGTGGTCGACAAAAGCGGGGCTTTTGCTCCTACGTATCCTCAATGAGGAACTCAGACCTACGTAGTTCTTTCTTATTAAGTGATTCTTTTTTACTTAAGTGGTGATCATTTTAAGGCGTTGGACCTTAAAAATGATCCATTTTACTTAGTGGGAAATTGAAATGACGAACTTTCAAAAGCCTATTTTTGTGGACGAGCTTGACTAGGCGAGTTGATTTTAGCCTTAGTTTCACTTTAGTTATTAATCAATTCGATTAAGAATGAGAAATCCCAAAGAGAAAACGTCCGATTGATTTTCCGCTTTATTTCACTAAAAAAAGATATTTTTTGATTATTATATTATTTATTACCTCTTTTTGATTTCCAACGTGGTTACGGCACGACCGAACGGTCGGAATTGATTTTAACCGAAGTTAACGGATAATACAATTCAAACGTTCGGTGGAAATTTATTTTATTTTTAAGCTAAGCGAGAAATGACTTAAGCAAAATGGCTTAAGCACGTCAACGGGGGGTATAAAAAGTAAACAAAACGAGAATAAAAATGCACGAAACACAATGTGGACCACTACGGGTGCATAGAATGAATCGAAAAGCTTGGTTCGAGGTACTTACCCGTTGAAGATCGAAGAACGATGAAGAACGAATGAAGAACGTCGAAGAACGGTTGAAACCTTTGCGAGATTCCTCACGGAAAACGTTACGGAAACGTTTCGGAAGCGCCTCGGCTTAGATTTTCTTCACGGAAACAATTTTTCCAAGCAAATTCGAAAGAGAGAGAAGTGCCAAAGGGGCTGGGATCCTTTTCTTCTTCATTTTCTCCCCTATTTATAGCAAAATAGGGGAGATGCTTGCCGCCCAGCTCGCCCAGGCGAGCTCAGCTCGCCCAGGCGAGCAGGGTTGCTTCCTCCAGAAGCAACCGCCTTCTGGAGGAACCTTCTGGAGGGCCCAAATGGGCCTGGGTGCTATTTGCACCCCCATTTTTACTAAGTTCACCCCCTCTGCTGTTTTTTGGTGATTCTTTTTTCGTAAAGTTACGGAAACTTACGAATTTCGTAACGATACTTGTTTTCTTTCCGTAATTGTTACGGAACCTTGCGGATTACATAATCATCCCCTTACGGAATGTTACGGAACCTCACTTAATTATGCAACGACGCTTCCTTTTGATTTCCGGTGTGTCACGGAAACTTACGGATTGTGCATCAATATTTTTTTGGTTTTCCGGCATGTCCTGAAATTTCACAAATTGCCTAATGATGGGTGCCAAGCACCTCACGAGGACCAAAGAATGGTCGCACGTCATCGAGCAAAGGTTCCCGGACGAAATTAGGGTATGACAGCCACTACAGATACCGCTGTGCTTGATTACTCTGATAATGAAAGTTGCTGATCCCACTTGCATAACTGCTCGTACCTGCTCAGGAAGTGTCTAAGTATGTTTTAGACAAAATTTGCCAAAGGGGGAGATTGTTAGTGCTTAGCTTTACTGAGCTTTAAAAGATTGGCTAAAATTTTGTTAAAACATAAGCACTTAGACATTGAAGGAAAGCTGGAGTTGCTGCACATGATGTCCAACGCTATGTCAAGGAATCAGATCGGGCTGCACAATGCACAAGGCAAGATAAAATGTCAAATGAAGAATTGAAGCTGCAGGATCCACGATGTCGGATACGATGTCCAGGACATCTTGCCCGAAAATACTGGACACATAAATCTGTTATATCTTTAACAGATTAATGTGCAGTTAGCAACAGATTTGGCGATCTATCTTTAGGAACGAATTAAAAGATAATTAAAGTTCGAATTACAAACTTGAATAGTTCGTTCAGGGATTAAAGATTAAAGATAAAAAAAACTAAAAGATCAAGCTTTATCTTTTAGATCTTTAAGTGCAGATTTTCAGGAAAATGATAGATCTCATCCAGCGCAAGTTGTTGCAGCCCAGATACGCACACTGCTATATAAACATGAAGGCTGCACGAGTTCTGTACCAAGTCCGGGATTGAAGAGTTATTTTGTGAGTTTTGGGACTTGAGTGTTTTGTGAGCCACCTTGATGTCACCCTAACATCAAGTGTTGGACCTGAGTGTGTAGAGTTGATCTCTATTGTTCAGAGAGCAATCTCTGGTGTGTATTTGATTTAATTGTAAACACGGGAGAGTGATTGAGAGGGAGTGAGATGGGTTCTCATATCTAAGAGTGGCTCTTAGGTAGAGGTTGCACGGGTAGTGGTTAGGTGAGAAGGTTGTAAACAGTGGATGTTAGATCTTCGAACTAACACTATTTTAGTGGATTTCCTCCCTGGCTTGGTAGCCCCCAGATGTAGGTGACGTTGCACCGAACTGGGTTAACAATTCTCTTGTGTTATTTACTTGTTTAATCTGTTCATACAGTCAAATATAATCTGCATGTTCTGAAGCGTGATGTCGTGACATCCGGTACGACATCTGACCTCAGTATCAGAATTTCAATATATATATATATATATAGGTATAGTAACTCAGTACACATCATTCGCATAATGGAAAATAAATTTGTGATTTACATCCTCAATTCAACAAAAGAATTATGGAACTAACTATGGAGGAGTTGATTAACAAAACACGACTCTCTCCCAAAATAATCCCAATGTCATCACGTTGGCTTGGCGACTCCAAAAAAGAATCTCACTTCTCGTACTCTACTGCTGTCAAATAACCACACGGTACAAAAATTGCGAGGGATGAGTTTATAATAAAATAAAATTAATGAAAAAAATCAAATAACCATAATTTGTAATAAAACATTAAAAAATATCATGACCTTACACAAACATTCAGTAGTCCAACACACACTCAACAAATAGTCATCATCAGTCCATAGCTCCAATCAATCATGCTTAGTATGATGCATGCACCTGACCTCAACTCTCAAATGCAATGTGGTACCATCCCTAAGGAAATAGCCTAAGCGTGTCCACACGACACTCTCACTTAGGAAAACTAGGCAGTAAGTGTCGAGGTCACTCTGTCGTGAACATGCAACTCCCCCCCCACGGCGATCAGCTTGAGTCTCAAGGGAGTTCCAAACCGAGTGACATGCCCCCTAGTACAAGTATTCCTCCTCACGAGAAACTACAAGTACTTATTGACAAAGTTTATACTATTTCCATGTCATATGAAGTATGAAACATGGGCACCATCAAATGCACTGACCGTGTATAATTAAAGATTCTAAGCCACCCCTTTCCAGAGATGCTTAAAACTCTTTAACCGCTCTATTAAGGTCATTGCACCCCCCATGAACATACACAACATACAACATATGAAACATGGGCACCATCAAATGCATTCACTGTGGATAATTAAAGATTCTAAGCCATCCCCCTCCAGCGATGCTTAAAACTCTTTAACCACTATATTTCCCCCACCAGGGACATCCAACAAGGTCACTACACCCCTCCATGAACATACACATCACACAATGTATGAAACATGGGCACCATCAATGCACTGACCGTGGATAATTAAAGATTCTAAGACATCCCCTTCCAGAGATGCTTAAAACTCTTTAACCACTTTATTTCCCCCACCAGGGACATCCAAAAAGGTCAATTCACCCCCTATGTACATACACAACATACATCATCATAGTGTATTTTCAACATCATCAACATTTCATCTCAATATCACTCTCAACATCACATCTCAATGACATTATCAACAACAACAACATCATCTCATATTAACGTAATCATCAATAACAACATCAACTCATATTGACATAATCATCAATAACAATATCATTTGATATCAATATCATTATAAACATCAACCTCACCTTATATCAATTAATGTCATCAATAGCAACATCAACAGTAAGTCACATTCCGCATATACATACATCTATAGTTCTTACCTGAGATTCACACTTCCTAGGTCTTCAGACCACACAACTCTAATAGTAATTTTATTAATCAATAATAGATTTATCACATCCCATTAGTCAAAAACATCGTTTTCTTGAAAACCAGCATGCAACAGGGACATGCATACATCCCCATAGTTAGGTTCCCTGACTCCAACTATGGTATCAAAAACGGTAAATTATAATAAACTCCCCTCACCAATCCTGAGCTCTCCTTCAGTTCCTCTTTGCGTCGCTCAAAGGTCTCTCTTATTCATGCTCATTAGTCCAAACGCAAGGTTCTATATGCCAAATTGAAGGAAACTTAATATGGATTTTAGAAACAAGGTAATGAAAACATTTGGAGTCAAATACCTCTGTCAAACATAAAGGGCTGAGGGGTGTTTCGGATTCTACAAAAAGGAAACATCATTTTGAAATTCTGATCACGCCAATGTGACCGGGGTTCAGTGAAGGTCACAAAAATAACATCAATGTTATAAAAAGATAACTTTTACAATGTCTAATTCTCCCCTATTACATACCCAACACATATGAGACACTAAGAGGAACTCAACTAATTAGGAGAAGGGTTTAGAAATCAAGATTACCTTAGAGAAGCTATGAAATGGAGGATTGGGGGATTTTCTCCACCTAATCCTTGAGGAGGATTATGAGGATTCCACTCTGATTAAAGTGTTCCTCTTGGTATGGGGGTTCGATGGCAAGCAACGGCAGCTCGCGGTGGCCGCCAGTGGTCGTGGGTGGTGGAAAAATGAAGTGTTAGGGTTTGGGTGGCGTTTTGGAGAAGAGGATAGTGAAAAATTGTGTTTTTCATGCTGAGGAACGTATTTATAATCTGTAGATCTTGCTTAGCAAGCTCATCTCGCTAAGCTGGAGTCCACTTTTCGCGCTTAGCGTGAGAATTCCGGCTTAGCGCAACTCCCTCTGCACTAGGGCACACTTAGCGGGCCAAATCTCGCTCAGCGCAATTCCCTCTCGGGTTGGAATTGCACTTAGCACACCCTTCTCGCTTGGGGAGACTGTGGAAACATGTCTTAGGAAGCTCCAGGAAAAATTTGAAGATGATCCAACGGTTAACGAATCCGAGATCGCGCTTTTACTGGAATAGGTTTAGGTAAAATCTGAAATCTCATAATTTCAACTTAGCTCAACAAAACTCCACATAAATCAACATCCACATCAAGAAATTCAAACATGACTAATTCAAGCCATACCTCCACTCATTCAAGTCAACCATATAGTCAAATAACACGATAAATACAATTAAACATCAATTTATAACTAGTAATATTTCAGGGTGTTACAATTACATTATTCTTGAATGCTTCCAGGTTTGGGGAAGAACACTTTAATCAATTAAAATGAGAATCTAATTGATTACCTTCTCAAGATAATCAATTACATTACCAATTTAATCAATTACAATGATTATAACTATTTTATCCATATATATACCCACCTGGTGTTCTCACTTTCAACAATGATTTAGAATGAGTTTCCTTAACTCATAAACTTCAGTTTTCATTTCTTGGAGTTTTTAAAAGAAAAGTGAGTTGTAAAAACATTTGAGATCAAGAGAGGTTCATTCAATCAAGTCTTTTGTTCTTGCATTTGAACGTAAAGGTTGTATCTCTCCTTGACTCTATTTTCTTATGTTTTTACATATTGTTGCTGCATGTGCATGAGTTTTTATAGCATGCTAGAATAGGTGTTTCTAGTTTGAAGCTAAGAGTATGTTTCTCTTAGGCTTAGATTCACAAAGGACCCAAGTTTAGGTGTCTAAGTTTCATTTTTTGGGTAGGATTTTAAATTGCTTGTGATTGCTTGTAAAACTCACATTGCATAGTGGAAATCTAATTCGAGTTGAATTAGATAACTGGAGTAGTTTCTCTAGAAATAGAGAGTGAACCAATATAAATCTTTGTGTCTATCTTTTCTTTAACTCTTATCTCTATTGAATTCTTTATCAATTTGCTAAGGTTTAAAGATATTTCAAATTGATGCACTTTAAAAAAAGGATATTGTGTTCAGGTGATTGATTCAATATTGGTTTTAAAATAAAAGTTGTGATACGATCCCTGTCAAGCAAAAGTTTTTAAAACTGTTTTTATTTCGATTTGATTTTAAAACCAATTCAGCCCCCTCTTGGTTTGGTGAGTCCCATCATTTTTTTTCAAAATTTTCCCTGATCGATGAGGTAAAAGGCAAGGGCTCTAGGAATATGTCATCTCCTAAGGTTATGGAGGCTTTACAAAAGGCCTTTTTTTTTGGAAGAAGATTTCCCAATATCTTCTTCTAGAGAAAAACAACCATAAGAAGAATAAGGAGAGTCCAAAGTGGTCTATCATGAGGTCAATGAAGAATAATTGTATGTTGATTTAACTAATAAAGTGATTGATCCACCAGAAGATTGCTTATCACTATTGACCGATCCCATTTAAAATAAGCAATTTGATGATTCACTCCTGAATTCTATGTTGGTAGAAGAGGTCGACTTTCTATCAGTTGAAGTAGATATAGTCAGTCTCATACCCAGTGAGTTCTAGGCTTATGAAAAGTAGCCAGATTAGTTGGATGGTGATGTCTTTGCTTAGGAAGTGGAATGGCATCGTTGGTTGTAGAGTCTAATCAGTAATACAAAGAATGATGTTTGAGAAGCCCACAGAGGAAATGGGGAAACATTTAAAGCCATTATATATCAGAGCTCATATTAACGACAAAAACATTGAGTAGAGTGATTGTAGATGCTGAAGTTGTGTTAAACCTAATGCCAATCAATACCTCGAAGAAAATTGGAAAATGAATAAGGGATTTAACAACAACCAACATGAAGATGATTAAGTTTACTAGTGGTGGAACTCATGCTTTGGGTGTGTTGTTAGTTGATTATATAGTTGGTACCAAAACTAGAAAGACTATGTTTTCGTGGCAAATGTTAAGCCAACATATACTTTGTTGTTGGGACATGATTGGATTCATGTAAGGATTAATTCTTGATATTTTTGGATGAAGATAAGGTGGAAATGGTTCATGCTGATAGAAGTCTATTGGAAGCTGAAGTGCATATGGCTTAAGCTATCTATTATTCACCTTATATGAAATCAATTCAAGTGCTTGATAAATATTAGGAAGGATTATGGAAGGCATGTAGCTTAACTACAAAAGGCTTTGAGATCGAAACCTTGGTCGGATCCATGACTTTGACGTTCTTTGATTCATGATGCATGACAAAGAGACAGTGTTGGATCTGTTAGATCGGTTGACTATTCTCAATATAGGGAATAATCTTGTTGATTCAAATTCATATGATGAAGAAGGCAAATAGGAAATAATGAATGACCAAGACATTCATGCCAAAAGTCTTGGGGGGGCTTCTGTCATATTTTTGGATGATGTTTCTCAGTCGATTCAGAGGCAAATACCTTCATTAAAGCCCAAGACCAATTGATAGAAGTGAATCTCAACATAAGTGAGAAACCTCAGATGACAAAAGTAAGTATTTTGTTGAGCGAGGTATAGAAAGATCAAATAGTGGAACTTGTCAAAGGTTATCGAGATTGCTTTGCTTGGGATTACCATAAGATGCTAGTTTACCTCGAAAGTTGGTAGAATATCGATTTTCACTTAAAATTTTTTTTAAGCCTCATAAGCAATGTAACCCACAGTTGATTCGATAAATCAAAGCTCCAGTGGAAAAGAAGCTTAGGACGGGGTTCATCAGAACGAGTAGATACTCTAAGTGGTTATACAACATAGTACATGTAGTAAAGAAGAACGCGAAAACTCAAAGTATGTACTGATTTAAGAGATTTGAACCTTGCTACACCGAAGGATGAATATATGATGTCAATTGCAGATATGCTGGTAGATTTGGCGACAAACCATGGGATTCTTATGTTCATGGATAAGCACTCTTGATATAGTTAGATATATCTGGCGGAAGAAGAAGTATCAAACATAGCTTTTTGATGTCCAAGGGCACTTAAAATAAACGAATGGTTAGTAATGCCATTTAGTTTGAAGAATTTAGGAGCCACTTATCAATAGGCCATTAATGCTATTTTTCATGAGTCGATTAGCAAATCGGTGGAGGTATACATTGATGATGGGGTTGTCAAATCGACCAATTTGGAAGGGCACTTAGGCGATTTGGAGCAGTATCTTTTTCAGAATGAGATTTCATAAACTCGAAATGAATCCTGAGAAATGTGGATTTGGAGTATCAGTTGGAAATTTCTTGTGCTTTCTTGTTCATCAAAGGAGAATCGAGGTAGACAAAAATAAAGCTAAAGCAATTCTAGAAGCAAGGTCACCTCAAAATAAGAAAAAGCTTAAGAACCTAATTGGAAAGATAAAATTCATCCAAAGTTTTATTGCAAATTTGACAGGAAAGATTAAAGCCTTTTTGCCATTGCTAAAATTGAAATATACTGATGGGTTCTAATGAGAGATAGAGTATCAGGAGGCTTTTGAGCAAATTAAACAAGCATTGACAAAACCACCAATATCGATGCCACCTGAGCCTAGAAAGCCATTATATATATATATATATATATATATATATATATATATATATCAACTGCAAAATAATATATTGGTTGCCTTTTAGTTCAGGATGTTGATTATAGTACCGAAAGCACAATTTATTATCTAAGTTGATTATTGAATGATGTTGAGACTATGTATAATATTATGCACGGGTCAGATATACTATGGCAAATTTATCAGATTTATACACTATTTTCAATTGCCTAATCACCAATTGAGAATCTCCTAGTATGTGTACATATTGAGCTCCCATGGTAATTAATGCTTCATATTCGACTTGATTATTGGTTGAATTTGCTGCAATCCAGTTAACCAATCGATACACCTTTCCTTAGGGATCTGTAACGTTAATTCCTACTCTAGTGTCATCCCTTGTATTAGATCCATTAAACATTAAAACACAAGGTTGTAAACCAATATAGTTATTCATTTCAAAAACAACATCCTCAATTTCTACACATCAATGTTCAGCCAAAAAATCAGCTCATACCTTACTTTTAACCGCATGCAAAGGAACATAAATTCTTTAAAAGGCACTTAATTTTGTTGCCCATTTCATCAATCTCCCTTGTAGCAAAGACCAATTCAATAAATGTCTAAATATATCTATCTTTCATATGACTGTTGAACAAGTGACCTCAATAACATAAGAGGGGAGATGAATTAACCACTAACAAGCTTTAACCCCCCTTTTAAATGATAGGCTTAGAATGCAGAAGAAGAAGAAGAAGAAGAAGAAGAAGAAGAAGAAGAAGAAGAAGCAATCAATTTAACAATGTTCTTTTAAATGCGTAAGATCAAATTGATTGCAATAAAATAAATGAGATAAGGGAAGAGAGAAATGCAAACTCAATTTATACTGGTTCGGCCACTTCTCGTGCCTACGTCCAGTCCTCAATCAACTCACTTGATATTTTCACTAACTTCGTAAAAAAACCTTTTTACAACTTCTGAACACCCAAGGAATCCCTTTCCCTTGTGTTCAGGAAACTCACAATTCAAGAGACAACCAGTCTCTTGATTACAACTTACTTTCTGAGATGAATATAAAGATTTCTCTCCTTTAGAGTGGATAATACAATTTGATGTTCTTGGATGAACACTCAATAGATTTGCAAGTGTTTGCCCAAGAGTTGTTGAGAGAGCATTTAGCAATGAATTTCTCTTAGAATATCTCTCTCTTGCTTTTCGAAGTTAGACACACATATATATAGGCCCTTCGTGCCTTTTCAAAATGGTTTGAAGAAATGTGTCTTTTCAAAAAACTTTTTTTTGAAATTCTTCACTGGTAATCGATTACAGGTTTCTGGTAATCAATTACACAATTATATTTTAAAGGATCATGACTTTTCAAATAGAATTTCAAAGAGTTCCATTGCTGGTAATCGATTACACATCAATGGTAATCGATTACAGCTTTTAAATTCAAATTTCAAAACCCTTTTAAAAGTTGATTTTTCAAAATTGTCTTCTGGTAATCGATTACACTGCCTGGTAATCGATTACCAGAGCCTTGATCTCTTGGAAACACTTTGTTTTGAGGCAAAAGCTTGATCTTGAATTAATCTTGAAGCAATGCTTGTTTGTTGAAGCAACCTTGTATTATTCTTGAAGCAATGCTTAACCTTTGAATGTTTGTTGAAGTAATCTTGAAAGCAACCTTGTTTGATTATTCTTTGGGATTATCAAAATCATGTATTCATACATTCACATTCTTCCCCTTTTTGATGATGAAAATCATTATCAAGCAAACTCTTTTCGGCACCATCAAAACATGCATGATTCACATTCTCCCCCTTTTTAATGATGACAATCATTGTCAAGTGAATTCTTTTCGGCATCATCAAAACCTGAAACCTGCATGATTCACATTCTCCCCCTTTTTGATGATGATAACCATCTGTAAGTTAGGAGTAAAAAACAAAAGAATATCTATCTGTATAGCTTACTCTCCCTTAATTTTGCAATGATTGCATATATGAAACAGTTAAAGATTGCATATATTTCATATATAAAAAGTTGTCTCATAAACCCTTACTATCTTATCTTTTATCTATCTCTCCCCCTATGTCAACATAAAAAACAAATCATGAGAAGAGAGAAGAAAAGGATTTTGCAATTTATAATGAATTAAAAGAGTAGAGCATGCCATACCGTTCAAAGTATCATTTCTTGTCCCAAAAGAAAATGTTACCGCTTGTTTGAATGTATAAGAATCAAATGATATCAAAAGGCCTTAAAACTAACTATTTTGCACTCACAAAAATACATATTCAATACAAATAATCTAAATATATAATAATAAAAAACAATCATCAAAAGTAATCAATAATCAACATAACTCTCAAAGACAATCATCAAGAACAATCAAAACTCAATAAAAAACAATCATCAAAAGTAATCATCAAAGACAATCAACATAACTCTAAAACACAATTATCACAGACAATAAAAAACAATCATCAAAAGCAATCATCAAAGACAATCAACACTCAATTAAAAACAATCATCAAAAGTAATCAATCAAAGACAAGTGGCCTTTTGGTATCATTTGATACCACTTGTTGGGCTTGTTGAACAAGTGGCCTTAATAAACCATGTATAAGATCATCAATAAGTAAAGCATTTTTTATGGAGGTAGAGGGATTCGTACCTATTTTTCCAAACTCCAACAATTTTACCTTTGTTTGTTGTCTCCATAGATCACATATTCACTATCTTTGGGAGAAATACGAATAATCTTTGATGCATCTCCCGCCATGTGTTTGGAGCAACCACTATCAATGTGGCAACTCTTCTCCGCTTTCATAGTCTTTCGCCATGACACCCAGATTTTATGATTTCATTTTCTAAATCACTTGAAGAATCCATGTCATTATCTTCCCAAGTGATGTATGCTTTCTTTTCTTTGAAATTTCTCTTGTCGGATTTTTCCATTCTTCTTTTAAGGATAGGACAATCAAATCTCAAGTGTCCAGGTTGATCGCATTCATAGCATTTTGGGGCTAAGGAGGAATCTTCTCTTTTCTTCTTTGGATTGATGTTTGATTTTCTTTGATTTCTTTTGTTTCTCAGAAACTTATTGAATCTCTTTACAAAAAATTTGAAATCATCATCTTCTTCTATTTCATTCAAGTTCTCTTTGTCACTTTCTTTTTGAGTAGAAGATGATGAGGCTTTGAATGCTATTCCTTTCCTCTTTTTATCATTCTCTTTATGTTGATGGAGTCTCATAAGTTCCATTTCATGTTCTTGAAGCTTTCAAAAAAGAGTGGAAAGAGACATATTAGTGAGATCTCTTGATTTTGAAATTGCTGTTACTTTTGGTTGTCATTGCCTGCTTAAACATCTCAGCACTTTGTTAATGAGATCTTCATTAGGAAATATTTTTCCCAATGATGCAAGATGATTAACTATATAATTAAATCTCTTCTGCATATCGTTTATGGTCTCATATTGATACATTCTAAACAGTTCATATTCATGTGTGAGAGTGTTTATTCTAGATCTCTTGACATCAGTTGTGCCTTCATGGGTTACTTGTAATGTATCCCACATTTCTTTTGCATTTTTACAATTTAAGACTCTAAAATATTCATCCATGCCTAATGCAGAAGTGATTATATTTTTGGCCTTTAAATTGTATTGAACCTTTCTTCTTTCATCATCATCCCATTCTTCTCTGGGTTTTTCTATAATCACATTTCTCACTACCATTGTAGGAATGAAGGGACCAATTTCAATGGCTTCCCATATATTTAAATCTATGGCTTCTATAAAGATCTGCATTCAGGTTTTCCGATAATGATAACCCTTACCATTGAACACAAGAGGTCTATTAATAGAATTTCCCTCAGGAAATGGAAAGTTAGACGAGGCCATAATTATTCTTGAAGTTTTTAAACTTTATACAAGAATACTGCTTTAATACCACTTGTTGAACAAGTGGCCTCAATAACTTAAGAGGGGAGATGAATTAACCACTAACAAGCTTTAACCCCCCTTTTAAATGATAGGCTTAGAAGAAGAAGAAGAAGAAGAAGAAGAAGAAATCAATTTAACAATATTCTTTTAAATGCATAAGATAAAATTGATTGCAATAAAATAAATGAGATAAGGGAAGAGAGAAATGCAAACTCAATTTATACTGGTTCGGCCACTTCCCGTGCCTACATCCAGTCCTCAAGCAACCCACTTGAGATTTTCATTAACTTGTAAAATCTTTTTACAATGTCTGAACCACACAGGGATGCCCTTCCCTTGTGTTCAAAAATCTTTACAACTCAAGAGACTCACAGTCTCTTGAACAACAATCGTTTGCTTTAGAGTAAGAAGATTATTTCTCTCTTGAAGAGAAAAATGTTACAAGATGAAGATCATATAAGAATCCTTATAGATTTTGCAAGTGTTTGGCCAAGGCTTTCTTTTGAGAGGATAAGACAATTATTGTTCTGTAAAACTCTGAGGAAATTCGAACCTAAGTCACCTATTTATAGGCCTTTGGTGGCCTTTCAAAATCTTATGAATAGTTGTGACTTTGGAAGTTATTTTTAAAATTTCCTCATTGGTAATCGATTACAAATATGTGCTAATCGATTACACAATTAGTTTTGAAGAGTTATGACTCTTCATATTTGATATTCAAAATTTTGTGTCTGGTAATCGATTACACAACTGTTGTAATCGATTACAAGTTTTCAAATTTAAATTCAAAATTTCTAAAAGATGTTTAAAACAGTTTTATCTCTGGTAATCGATTACAACCTCTGTATAATCGATTACATAGTTCAAAATTCAAATTTATAAGTTTGCAAAACTGTTTAAAACTCATTTTAGCTTCTGGTAATCGATTACCAGAGAAAAAAATAATTTATTTCAAAAACAAAGTTTCACTTTAAAACTTTGTAAGATGTGTTGAGGATTTAACCTAAGGCCAAACCTGTGCAACCTCTTTTAAGGAATTCTTTTAACATACTATGGACTATTTATTCATCGTTTCTCTTGAATTCATGATCTTGACTTTAATCTTGAAATAGCTTTCATCTTTGGCATCATCAAAAGCTTCATATTCATACATTCACATTCTCCCCCTTTTTGATGATGACAATCATTATCAAGCAAACTCTTTTCGGCATCATCAAAATCTGCATGATTCACATTCTCCCCCTTTTTAATGATGACAATCATTATCAAGAAAACTCTTTTCGACATCATCAAAACCTGCATGATTCACATTCTCCCCTTTTTTGATGATGACAATCATTGTCAACTGAATTCTTTTTGGCATCATCAAAACCTGAAACCTGCATGATTGACAATGACTAATACTTCCCTTGGCATTAAGTAATATTCAAGTTTAGTATATGCATGATAAAAAGATAAACATAGCTTCACTATTGGAGAGAGTTGGTCAAAAGATTCCACTTGGCGAATAAACTATTGCAAAATTTTATGGACATAGTGATTGCTTGTACATCGAGAGATCAAAATGAAGAGGCCAATGAGTTAGCCCAAAGCACTTTAGGGTATAAACTTTAGAGGAAGATACTTAATTGGAAAAGTATCCTTTAGTTGATTATCTTCTATTGGATGCCGATAAAATAAATCACTAGCAAGATGAACTAATTTGGTATCTACAAGATCCTTCTCAAAAAGTAGATATGAAGATAAACCAGAGAACATTGAAATAAGTGATAATTAATTTTTCTTTATTTCGATGATCTGTTGATGGTGTACTGCTCAAATGTATCAAAAAAGAAGAAGCTTTGAAAATTATGGGAGAAGTCCATGAAGGGATGTGTAGTTCATAGATCTAGATACAATATGAAGTGAACTATAAATCGATATGGTTATTATTGGCTAACAATTATTGAAGATTGTTTTCAATATGGTAAAAGGTGTGAGGAGTGTAAAAAACATGGCAATATACAAATAGTTCCTGTATATGAGTTTCATTTGATAATTAAACTGTGACCATTTAGAGGATAGGCTATGCATATCATTGGGAAGATTCATCCTCCATCATCTGAAAGGCATTCATTAATTTTAGTAGCAATGAATTATTTCACCAAATGAAGTAAAACCAAAGTTGAACATTACTCAAGATGATGTAATTTGGTTCATTTGATATCAAATAATATGACAATTTGGTATTCCCCAAACAATCACCACAGATCAAGGAACTATGTTTATAGGAGGAAAGGTGGTGCCATTTATGTAACAATTTGGGATCAAGTTAATCCATTCAACACCCTATTGTACACAAGCCCAAGCCAAAGCAACCAACAAAACCTTGACTGATATGATTAAGGAGAACATGGAAGAAAAACCTTAACACAATTATTTTGTACAAAAAAAGTATATGTGACAAGTTCCTAACAAAACATCCAAAGTGTAACTTCCATTCATTTATATAATATATACTACTTGATAATGGTCTACAAATAGGAGCATTGACTCGTTGGAATGAAAAATTGATTGTAGAGTATGTGAGTCGACTTCAAGATTAAGATAGGCACTCACAAACACTAGGTGAAGTATGCCTTTTTTCATTCGATAGTGGAAAATATATCAGGTCAAAATTATTAATACATACATGGTTGATGGCTCTATTTCAATCGATGGATTTTTCATCCCTAAATTTTAGTAATTAATTATGTGGAATCTTCCAAAATTGTTAAGCAATTTGTTTCATTGTGAGAATTATCAATGGTTAATGTAAAGATGTATTTATAAAAAGAGATAAAAGCACACTTGGTTGAAATGAAAGGAGCACTCCTTGAGGCTTGAAATATACCACACTTGGTGCATGTGCATTCTTTTATTGACTTGTTACTCACTTTGCATTCTATTCTATTTGTACTCTAACACAATTATTTCTGGACCGATAGGGTCAACTCAGGGAACACATAAGACAAGAAATGATAAAAATGTTCATCAAGTTGCATTCATTTCCTAACCTCAACATAATTAAAATTAAATTAATTATATTGATTCAATAATTAATTTTTTGTGAATATTTGAATTATTAATTTAGTTCAAGATAAACCTAAATTCAATTAATTTCATTTGTTTAATTTAGATGATTTATCAAATTTTAACCTAAGACTCAAAATTTTAATTTAGTTACGTGATTAATATTTTAGTTGGTACATTTAGAACATAAATATTTATTTATATATGTTATTTCTGTTGTGAAAAATTTCTAAGCTTGAAAACTTCGTTCACTTAGATGGCTATTATTTCAATGAGAAAAGAATGATAGTAAGGTGAAGGAAGTATAAAAGATTAACTATTTAATCAAAAAATGTTATTTCGATAAAATAGTCTTTGAAGTTATCATATGCACTTAAAATGTTTTATTTTAACAAAATTTTTTTCGATAACATTATTACACATGTGAAGAAAAAAGCACCGAGACGAAAAGATAAATTTGAATTCAAGATAGAGGTTATAGGGAATTGGTGAAAGGAATCTATTTGTACCAATGTCGAAATCATATAATTCAACTTTTATTATTAAAAGTCTATAAGTAAGACCTTTGGCGGCCATTTTTTGATGGATTGAATTACTACTACCCAAAATTTTGCACACCACTTATGCTACTCACACAAAAATGGCTCTCAGTTCGAAGGTAGTAGTGTATGTTCTCATCCCATTTAATTTTAATGAAATTTGTTTTTGTTTGTCTCGTTCCAATCCTTATTTATTCTCTAAACTTTACTTCTATCCAGTCTTCATTTCTTCCTAAAACCTTTACTTTTGACAATCTCTATTTCTTCTCTAAACTTTGCTTTTATCCAATCTCCATTGTTTATTACTATCAAAAGAATTATTAAAATTGTTATAAGATGTATGACTAAACTTATCATCAACCTTATTACTATCACAAAACATTTCTGTCAAAACTACTATAATTTAAAACACTATCCAAGTTACTTCTACAAAAATTGTTACTATGTCTCTTAAGTTGAAAACTATAGTTACTTGTTGGAACGAAAAAGAACTTGCAATAGAAAATGAATTTTATGTCTCACACTTAAACATTTATTTGTTGATAGAATCACTAGTAACAATTATTACTTGATACATATAAAACTCTCTTCGAAAACTATTTATAAATTTCATTGTTAACAATATATAATTAATATTATTAATAAATAAATATCTTTAAATAAATAAATTGCATTTTAAATTTACAATAAACAGATAAATTGTGATATAATATTATTCTAATTATTAATATTTTTTAAATACAAAATATAATTTAGAGATAGAGATAAAAGATAATAGACTGAAATAGATAAAGAACTAAAAAAATCAAGTATATAAAATGTAAGAGTAATGTATTAAATATACATTCATATGAGACAAGAAAGAGAATATTAATAATGTCTAATTAAGAGAGTGAGAAGAAGAAGGGATTAAAAATCTCACTTTTAAAGTTTTGTATTTAATTTATGATATTATAGTAAATTATTCACATTTTATAAAAAAAATCACATAATTTTTATCATAATAATTTTTTTGGGCTTTTTTACCTTTAACACAAAAAAATAATTGTTTTTTCCTTTTTCCTCAAAAAATATATTGTGGGAAAGATAGAGGGAGGGACGAAAACAAGCAATTATGAGTGTGTTTGGCAAAATGTTTTAGCTAGTTTCTTGCTTTTTCTACCAACAAAAAATTTAGGTTGACTATTTGGTAAAAGAGTTTTTTTAAATAGCTTATAGCGTTTTTTGAAATGCTACTTGAACTAACGTTTTTTAAAATGTTAGCTTCTAGCTTTTTATATTTATTAGATTTTCTTTTTAGTTTTTTTCATTTAAGGTAACATTTTATGTCCATTTATGTAATTTTATATTTTACAACTACTTCGGCAGATAATTTTACCAAACACTTGTGATTTAATAAGATAATTTTTCAACTTCCAACTAGCTTTTAGCTAGGCTTTTAGATTTGAGCTAGCTTTCCACAAGTTTTGTCAAACATAACCTATATTTGAGGAGAAATAAATATTTTTTTTCAAAATAATAATGTGAGATTAATGAGTTTTAGACTTGAATAATTAAATTAATGTAGATTTCTTAACACGAAAAAACAACTTGTATATATTTACAAAATAAAGGTGTGAGTGTTAAGTGTAAGTTTTATATACTTATCTATTAATGTGAAGGTTTTTCTTTTTTGGTCAATGAAGTTTGTTATGTTATTAACTAATTATAAATCATCATTATGTATGACTTTTAAATAATATAAAATAGGTCATCCATTGACTCAGTATAAAATAGTTTTATATAATCATCCAATCACATAATCATATGTGTGACAACATTACTGAGGTTACTATCGAAAGCTACTAGGATCCCAAATAATTTTGGAGAACATGGCACAATCCTTGGTCATTCTTGAAGAGACACAATTCATCCAATCACATAATCATGTATGTGACAACACTACCGAGGTTACTATCAAAAGCTACTAGGATCCCCAATAATTTTACAGAACATTGCACAATCCTAAATATTGGTAATTAATTCAAATAGATGGGGGTATTTTGTTGATTGAAAAATTAATAAAAACAAAACAAAAAATTCAATAAAAATCTAAAACAAATTCAAATAAAATCAACCCAAGGATTGAAGCTCTAGTAAAATCATCACGGTTCCAAAATTATAAGATTAATTGATGATCATGCAATCCAAAAAGAGATCTTAAGATAATCATATCACATGTATTTATAAAATTTGAGAAAACAATAGCTTTCCCAAATTTACCTTAATTCAAGCACATGACTTGGCAAGCAATCAATCAATCAAATCAAATACAAGTTCATGAGATAATCATCTCACCTATATTATGGAAAAATTGAGAAAATAATCACATTCTTGGATTTAACCGAATTCAAGCACAAAACATATTGGAAAGCAACCAATCGATTATTATAGGATTAACCAACCATATTCCTTTCTAGAATTCAATTCTCTAAACCTAATCATGGTTATACATTAAAGACAGAAATAGGGAATGCACATATTACAAATTCAAAGTTTAAGCACAGAGGAACTCAAATTTACTGTAGTCTTGGGAACTCTTGGATTGAAAAACAAATTTAGCTCACCATGGACATTTTCATTGAAAGCTTCAAAATAGAAAATTGCATAAAAGAGGAGGAAGAAAGAGACAAAAGATGACAAAAACTTTTAATTAAAACTCGCAGCATTGTTCATTATTATCCATTACATAGGTTCCTATTTATAGGAAAGTAAAAAATATAAATCCCAAACAAATTCTAATCTTATCTTACCTGAAGATAAGATAAAATAAAATAAAATATTAATTCTAATAGAGAAAATAAATCTTAATAAGATGGAATCCCTAGCCTAATATGGAAGCAATTCTAAAGATAAGAAAACATATGCTAGTGATATTAACTCTAAATCTCAATTATCAATACCAAATATACCAAGATATCTTCAAATATCTTTTGATAAATCTCACTCATAAAATCCAAAAATCTACTTAAAAGTTTAATTGGGCCACTAAATACAAATTAGGCCCAAAAATGCTAAAGTTGAAAATACAAGTGCAGGGCTGCAGTATTGAAACTCAAATCCAACCTAAAGATGTTCTAGCTTGCATAAAAGTCACTAATGAAATAAAGGAGATGTGGAACATTGTTCTTACTTTGCAGGAAAGTTTGATGAAGAAATCAACCTTTGGAATAGATGAGAGGGATGAGGAAGACGTGGAAGTTGGTGAAAAAAGGAAAAACACTGAAGGTGGATGCTCTCAACATTTTTAAGAAGGCAACACTCACACAATCCAAAGTTGATTTTATATTTAGGAAGAATGATTGAGAGGCAGCACATATAAATATTGCAAGGTTCTACTACCTTCATGCCATTCCATTCAATGTGGCAAAGAGTAAAGTATTTGCCAAAATGATTGAATCAATAGCAAAACACGGCTCGGGACTTAAGAAGTGTTCTTACCATGACATTAGGGTGAAGTACTTGAAAGAAGAGGTTAAGTCTAGAAATACATATTTGGAAGCACATAGATCCACATGGAAGAAAACAAGGTGCACTACAGTGTTTGATGGCTAGACCAACAAGAGGTGGAGGACAATACTGACTTTTTTGGTTAACAGTCTGAAAGGCACAATGTTTTTGAAGTCCATTGATGCATCTATTATATCAAAGACAACAAATAAGATATTTGAGATGATGGATGATATTGTTGAAGATGTAGGCAAAGAGAACATTGTCCAAGTTGTGACGAGGAATGCTGCAAATTACAAAGCTGCTAGTAGAATGTTGATGGGGAAAAAAGGACAAGGTTTTATTGGACTACTTGTGCAGCACACTGTATTGATTTGATGATGGAAGAATTTGAAAATAAAATCCCCATTCTTCAAGAGACAATTCCCAAGGCTAGTAGGATTGCAACATATATTTATTCAAGGGCTATTCTCATTTCTATACTACAACACTTTACAAATGGAAGAGAATTGGTAAGGTCGGGCTTGACTCATTTTGGCACATCTTTTATTGCTTTATGGTGCCTTCATGAGAATAAGATTGCTTTGATTAAAATGTTCATAAGTGATCAATGGAAGAACAACAAGTTTGTAAAGACAAAATATGAGAGATTGATTGAGGATGTGATTTTGGACAAAGAGTTTTGGAAAAATATTGTAATCAGTCTAAGGGGTGCATCTCCTTTAATCATAGTGCTTCAAAATGGTTGACTCGGATGAGAAACCAGCCATGGGGTATCTTTAAGAGACAATGGACGAAGCTAAGGAGAATATCCAACATGAATTGAATTATGAGAAAAGAAGGTATTATTTTTCATTTGTGGCTATGTTTATAATTGTCTACTATTTTGTGGTCTTGATTTCAAAAGCAAGATCTAATTCAACTTTTTTTTTAAGGTGAGATGATATGGAATATCATTGGTTCAAGATAGGACAACCAACTCTAGAGGCCATTGCATGTTACTGCCTATTATCTTAACCCTGAATTGCATTATAGACCTAATTTTAAAGTTGATTTCGAAGTTAAAAAGTGTCTAATTACATGTATACAAAGGATGGTGCAAGATCCTGATGCACTAACTTTGATTAATATTCAAATGGAAGATTTCAAGAATCAAAGGAAGTTCTTTGGTGATCCAATGTCCATTAGGGAAGTTGGTAGGAAACCTCCAGCAGAATGGTGGGAGACTTATGGAGATGACCATCCAGAGCTCCAAAAGTTTTCCATTTGTGTCTTGAGTTTGACATGCAACTCTTTCAGATGTTATCATAATTGGAGTGCATTTGAGATGGTAGGTAGAATTTGAATTGTAAAACACATAGTAGTAGTTATAGTTGAGTTGAGTACTTGAGTTGTTTATCATATTTGTATTTGAATTTATTTAGGTCCACACAAAGAAAATGAATCATTTGAAAAAAAAAATACAATGAATGATGTTGTTTTTGTCAGGACTAATTCAAAATTGGTTAACCAAATGCTTGAAGATATTCCATCTAATGGTGAATAGATTTTGGAAAGCGATGAAGAAGTGTTAGGTCTGGAAGATCCACTAAACTTGACAGCCTACCACACCTTAGTTTTGATGTTTACAAAAGTATAAATTGTTGATAAACTAATGAGTTGTTGTTAAGTGCATAGGACCATCTTCGTAAAAGAGCTTAATCATTATAATATCAACATCTACAACTCTAGTAAGTTATGTTCGTACTTAAAGTGGAAAACATTTTGTTAATATATATCTCGCGTCCAACACGCTGTAAAATTAATTGCATCCACTTATTGTGAAATTCGGTGTCTATACACTCAGTTGTTTTTTTACTCACATCCACTTTAGATATATCACTTACATACTCATTTTTATACACTTAAAAGTGACATTTAGCCAAGTACGAAAAGACAAATGTTAGCCGCAAGGGAAGTGCACGATCTCTCTTTACAAAATTCAGTTTTATGTCTCTTTATTTGAATTGTTAACATTTGAATTTAAGGAAAGGACAACATAGAAGAGGATAAAAAGGTATTTACATAATATTCTTCTAGAGGTCATTTTCAACGCAGAAGAGGAGCACACGCTGTTGTTTTTACTGTTATTCATTTCCTCTCCAATCAGAGTATGGCATGTTGCCTTGCCTCTAAATGTGAGACAACGGTCAATTAAGGCTCAGCGCAAATCCCATAATGGATCCTTCATTGAAGTCTATAAAAGGCAACCTCTACCCAAAAGCAGATCATAGAAAAAACACAATAGCAACAAGCAAAATCTCTAAAGCAAAACTCTGCAAAATCATTAGACGATTGATGTGCCATTATTTTCTCCTATTTCTTAACCCTTTTTGCACCATTTTAATTATTGATTAGTCTTAATTGTCAAATTAATTATGCGGTTTTGTCATTTGGGCCTATTGGACTAATTTTGTGTTTTTAATTTAATTTCAGGAGAATTATAAGCAATTGGGCTTGAATCCAGAATTGGGCTTGGACTTGAAGAGAGAAGACAATTTTATCAAATCTTATCTTATCTAGATCAAATCTAATCTAGATATTATTTCATCTAGATCTTATCTTATCTTATCTTATTTCATCTAGATTTTAATTTTATCAAATCTTATCTTGTCTAGATTTTATTTTATTTATGGGCTTGGACTTAAAATAGATTTGTAAGCTTTGGGGCTGAAAATATATAACAACACCAAGGATCTACTTTTAGCTCTCCTCTTTCGTTTTTAGTTTTAGGCTTCTCTTCTTCTTTTAGACACTTTTAGCCAGAAGTAGCAAGAAAAAAATATTTGTTTTGTAATCAAAGTTTTGATTAGTGGATGTGGAAGTAATGCTTTCCAAGATTATTTTGATGATGCCAAAAACTCAAGTCAAGAATCAAGAGTCAAGCAAGTTTCAAGAATCAAAGAGTCGTTCAATCAAAGCAAGTTTCAAGAATCATAGAGTCGTTCAATCAAGATTCAAGATTCAAGATTGAAGTAAAGAATCAAGAGAAGACTCAATTAAGATAAGTATTAAAAGAGTTTTTCAAAATATTGAATAGCACAATTTTGTTCAAGAGAATTTTTCAAAGAAAAATCTTTTACAAAGAGTTTTACTCTCTGATAATCGATTACCTGAAGGCAGTAATCGATTAACAGTAGCCAACATTCTTTTCAAACTGATTTACAAAGTTGTAATCGATTACCATAATCATGTAATCGATTACCAATATTTTAAAATGTTAGATTTCAAATTTCAAGAGTCACAACTTGTGATAAAACATTTTCAAATCATTTCAAACTTGTGTAATCAATTACACAATACTTGTAATCGATTACCAGTGTTTCTAAACGTTTTGTTTTTCAAATTTAAACATGAAGAGTCACATCTGTTGATGTGTAATCGATTACACTACAATGATAATCGATTACCAATGACTTATTTTGAAAAATAAATTACCAAAAGTCACAATTCTTAAAGTGACTTGTTTCTAAAGATTTTTTCAAAAGTCACAACTTTTAAAGTAACTAGTTTTCAAAAGAGTCACAACTTTTAAAGTGACTAGTTTTCAAAAGAGTCACAACTTTTAAAAAGTGACTAGTTTTGAAGAAATTTCCAAGAGTCACAACTTTTAACTTGTGTTTTCAACAGCCATCAAATGGCTATAAATATGTGACCATGACATGAATTTTAAAAAACAACTTTCAAATTTCTTTCATTCATTCAAAGCATTCTTCTAAGAGTTTTTGTTCAAAACTTTCTTTATTCAAGAAAAGTTCATTGGCCAAAAACTTGTGCTATTCTTCTTTTTCATTCCTTCTTCCTCTTGCCAAAAGATTCAAAGGACTAACCGCCTGAGAATTCTTTTGTTTCTTCCTTCTTCCTCTTTTCAAAAGATTCAAAGGACTAACCGCCTGTGAATTCTTTTGATTCTTCCTCTTCCCTTTAAACAAAAGATTTCAAAAGACTAACCGCCTGAGATATCTTTTGTTTCCCCTTACAAAGATTCAAGGGACTAATCGCTTGAGAATTCTTTGTCTTAACACATTGGAGGGTACATCCTTTATGGTACAAGTAGAGGGTACATCTACTAGGGTTGTAATACTGAGAACAAGAGAGGGTACATCTCTTGTGGATCAGTTCAAGTGGAGGGTACATCCACTTGGTTGTTCAAAGAGAACAAGGGAGGGTACATCCCTTGTGGATCTTTTCTTGTAAAGGATTTTACAAGGTTATTGGAAATCTCAAGAACCGGGGGTTGCTTAGAGACTAGACATAGGCACGGGTTGTGGCCGAACCAGTATAAATCTTGTGTTTGTCTTCTTCTTCCCTACACTCTTTATCTTTCCACTATGTACTTTTTATTTCCGCTTTACTTTTGTTTAAGTTATTGTTTCTGTTCTTTACTTTCTCATAACTTAGTAGTAAAGCCTAATTGAATCTAGTAACATTAAGAAGGATAAATTTTTAATTAGTCAAGACACGTTCATAATTAATTCAACCCCCCCTTCTTAATTATTTCGAGGTCACTTGATCCAACAGTGGAATCCTTTACAGTTGTATAATGGAGAACTAAATGTAGTTCTGTGTAAGTGAACCAATATAAATCAAGTGTTTCCACTTCGTTCTTAAGCGATCTTATTAAATATTCTCTTACCTTACTTTGTCATTATTTTCTCACCAAGTGTTTATTTGGAAAGCTATTTAAAATATTGTTTTATATTTACTTGATGATCAACCTCTGTTCTCATCAAACTTGATTTTCTAGTGGACGATTCCAATGCATATATATTTCTGAACTTGTGATAAAGTTTTTTATTTACGAGAATGTTTTTATCTTTGATTAACACACTATTCAACCCTTCCCCCCTTTCTATTGTGATTGTTGATATTTTAAGAAGTGCAAGAGAATGAAGATTTGTATGAGGATGATGTTTTTGGTGTACCACCTCTAGATGAAACTCATCTGGCTAATATGATTGATGAAGGACAAAGAGATGAATAGGATGGAGGAATTATGGACATCTTGAGTGATTATGATTTTATTTAGGATGATCTATTTTCGTTTTTAGATGTCTAGCCTATGTGTATGTCTGATGTTTTGTTCACTTCTAAAATATATTGATTTAACATCGCAAGGTTAACATTGGTTTTCAACAAAACTGATGTTACCAAAAAAATAGTGTCATTATCATAAATAAGAAGACTTTATTAACATCGGTTTTATAAAAACCGATGTTAACTGGATGTTGTTAACATCAGTTTTTGATAAAACCGATGTTAATTAACTAATGTTAACATCAGTTTTTTAGAAAAACCAATGTTGTATTTTTAGTTAAATTAAAAACCCCAAACCCTACTTTTCTCCCCGCGTTCGTCGAAAACTTTTTTTCCTTGTGACTTTGTCTTCCCTGCGCTCGTTACCTCGCAACAACTGAAGATTGCCATCATCGTGTCCGCCATCCCACGGTGGTGTCCACCATCGTCATCATTGGTGTCCGTCAACATCGTCATTGTTCGTGGCACAGCGCAGCTGTTGGATTTCCCCTGTAGTTGATTTTTGTTCCACTTTTTCTTCGTTTAAATATATTCAAGGGGAATCCAGTTTGCCAGAAAGTACACTGGATCGTCAAGTATTCAAAAATTAAAACAGATGAATCCGAGTATCGAACACAAGGAACTAACGTTAGCCTGAATTAAGTTCAGAAATGAAACATTGTTGAGAGAACATGTATGATTGATAATTTCAAATAGAATTTAAACTAAAATTTTATGCTAAATCTATAAAATGCAAAGTAAGTAAAAGTGACAGCAGTAGGTAGAAATGTTGGGTCTTTCTCATAAACAAGCTGATGCATATAAATATATTTCTGTAATCAATCATGCTCTTGTGTTCTATGTTGTAGCCGAAATTACTAAACCTCGATCCCTCGTCAGACCGAATCAATCCAAGCTTCGTCCTCAGATCCCTCTTGTTGGACTAGGCCCAATTGAGATAGCCCTCTTAGGTTTAGATTAACTTAAACTGAGTTTCGTCCGCACATCCCTCTTGTAAGACTAGACTCAGCTCAAGCAGCTTACGAAAGTTTAACCTAATTAAGCCTAAGCTTCATCCGCAGATCCCTCTTGTAAGACTAGGCCTAGACTAAACAGCATTATTGTAACAACATAATTAAAACCAAAACTTAATTCGTATATCCCTCTTGTAAGATTAAGTTTCGATCCCGCTTCAATCAAGTTCTAAGGCAACAGTACATTTCCCAATGCTAAAGTCATCTAACTATGCACACAAATGGATGATCAGACCAAAAGCATACAAACATTAAGCATTGAAGGAAGCATTGAACACAGAAAACATAATCAATTAGATATTAGGTATTTACATCAGTTGTTCATTAGAAATCACCAACTAGGGTGCTTAGCCAGCCATTACAAAGAAACCCAAACAATAATAATCTTTCAAAACCTAGGTTTCAATGCACAAGCTGCTCCTCTTGATGCTTCTAGGGTTCTTTTCCCCAAATAGGCAGCGTGGTGTGCTCTGGAATCTGTGCCCGTTCTTCTGCCTACAATCTGTCTGAAAGTCTATAAAAGTGTGTGTCAGAAATTGTGTACCCTAATTCTACACAAGACAGGCTTTAAATAGGCTCTAAATTCGCAATGTTGCGCTTAGCGCCACCTTCGAGCTTAGCGCCAATCGTGCGTTGAGCCTGGCTGAAGACACCTGTTGTGCTTAGCGCACTAATCTCGCACTTAGCGCGCGGCCTTGATGCTAATGCTCTGCTAGATTCTCCTTCACGCTAAGTGCGCTGAAGCTGTGCTTAGCGTTGGATGCGCACTTAGCCCAATTGCTGAGCTAAGCTCAACTGTCACTTTTTGCACTTCATGACTTAGCCTCTTTTTTTACCTAAAAATGCACAGATTTCATCATTAAATCCAATATACATATTCTAAAGACAGCTTTAACCATTAAACAATATTTATTTACAAGATTACTCCAAAAAAACCATAAATTGAGGAACTATACAAGTTTTGGAAAATAATTTTATGCAAAAGTTAGTCGTATAAGGCGACTAACAAACTCTCCCAAATTTACAGTTTTGCTTGTCCTCAAGCAAAGAAAGAAAAACTCACTTGTCCTCAAGTGACTAAGACAGTGGTCAATAAAAAGAAAATGGTGTCTGATTCAAAAAGGAATTCAACCATATGAACTGAATATCATGGAATGCTTAAATCAATTACTTCTCACAAGCATGCAGCTTTTCAAAGGTAGGAGCATACGCATTAGAGTCACAGCTGAAATAAGCTAGTAAGCATGACAGAAATGAAGGAAGGATCATCAACCAAACCTCACAGTCATTGTTTCACTCAAGCTCAAGTGTTTAGGCTTATTTCATCATAAACAACCAACACAAGTTCCAACCTTTGCATTTCATCTCATATTATACAACAATGAACACACAAAATTGAATCCGAAGGACTTTCTAGGCTTGTAATGGGGTTAGGCTGCAAACAATTCATGGTTTTTCTAGGATTCAAAAGCTTAGGTTCTAGGTGAGCATTCATCCATAGAATAACCTTCACTTTTTCATTCATTCCTACCCTATACTTGCCCTTTATTTAGGCACTTAGCTTTCATTCATTATTTTGCAGCATACACACTTATTAATTCCATTTGTACTTATAGTTTTTTTTTAACAGTGTGTGTATACTATTTTCTTTGATCGTTTCCATCCTTACCCAATGCCTCCCCCAAATTTGGGACAAATTTGCTTTGAACCCAGCTTCTGTGGATGTTGCTCTCCTACAACCTAAAATAAGATAGTAGAAGATACAACTGAATAGGCTCCAGGTTCATTCAATCAATCAATTCATTCGACTCAAACTGGTTTCAAGGGATAATTCATTCAAACATATGGTCAGCTTTTTGGCTAAGTAGCTATTCATAATCAAACATGGCCTTCATCATCCTCAAATTCATGCATCCAGTCCATACTTCAGAGATTCACGCAAAAATCAGTACTAAATGATAGTCGTTTCTCTCAAAATTTAAGGATCACACTCTCATCGGGATACGGTTAATGCATTCCTTCACAATCAATCTGACAACCAACTAACATTTTCAGACATACTTCTAATCACATGCTCATTCTCTTCTAATGACTGCAAACTTGATCAAAACAATCATCCAATCATCACAATCCATTCAATTCATACATTTTCTCAATCAACTCATTTTCAAACACTCATTTCATACCAAACAAGCCACTGCATACAAAGTTCAACCAATTCACTGTTCAATCAAGCTTTTTGTACAAGCAAACAAATAACTACACTACTGAATTTGAAATGCTGAAATTTAAAGAACGGAAACATAAAAGCTGAAATTTAAATGACATAATCATAAAATAACTAAGAATAACTAAAGTGTTGAGAATGCAAAAAATTTTAAACGTCCTGCTCCTCCTGTGGCTGGTCTTCATTAAGATCCAGTGCTAATGGCTGAGTCTCCTCAGAAGCAGGTGAAGAGGATGGAGATGGTTGTGGGGTCTGATCTGGAGTGGTCTCCTCCTCTACTGCTGTTGCTGGTGATGGTGCTGGTGTTGGTGGCTACTCAGTCACAGGCTCCTAGGCTGCAGAGGCCCCACCCCCTCCAAAGGAATAGGGTTGGTCTCCTAGCCAGGCCACCTGAGCATCAAACTCCTCCATGTTTATAATGGTGGGCAAGCCCAAGCCCTGAAGGCTCTGCATGATGATGGACTGCCCCCTATGGATGCTCTGGAGCATGGAGTGTAGCATCTGTGGAGTAAAAATGAAATCTGCTGGACCTGCAAAGAGAGGAGCTAGAAGTGGAATCTGTGTGAATGTAGGAGGAATAACTCCAGTCTGAGTGGATAGAGAGGGATGTACTGTAGAAGAAGAAGGTGTTGGTGCCTTTGATGGTGCTGAAGTAGAAGGGGCCTCAGATCTCTTACCCCTGGCCTTCCTAGGTCCTTTGAAAGTTACTGTTGGATCATCAAGATTCCAATAGTTCTTCTTAATATATGCCAAATTAATGGCCAGACTCAGGCTCTCCAGGGACCTCGAATCTGACTGAACTCCCCTAGCCTTACATAAAGTTGTTATCAAGGCAGGGAATCCAAGTCTGGATGTGTCATGTTGTGCTATGAGGGAGATTTGGTGGGAGATGAGGTACCCCAAATTCATATCCATCTTCATGATGATGCCATAAATGAGTTTGGCTCTGTCTAGGGTGACATCAGAAGTATGGGAGGTAAGAATCAGGTTAGAGAAGGAAAGAACACTCCATGTCTGAGCTAGGGTAGTCATGTTCTTCCTCAATATCTTCAACGGATAACCATCAACATTAAGCTTGAATCCCCTCCCTGGGATACAGAGCTTAGCAGCTAACTCCTAAGGGTCTGGCCTCAGGAGTGCAAATCTAGAATATGCACAAAGTGTTTCCCCCTCTTCCACAACAACAGGGGTCTTCAAGAATGTGTTGAGAGTATCCTCATCAAACTTAATCAGATGACCTCTTACCCTCACCTGCTTAGGTGATTTGTCCTCGAGGTCATAGAAGTTTGCATAGAATTCCTTCACAATGGCAACATCGATGTTGCCATTAGCAAAATCAGTCAACTCCTCATCCCAGTGGCGTCTCTCGAGTTCCTCCTTGAACTCATCAAACTTTGTATAGTAGACCACCACATTCCTCTCTGGTAAAAGCTTACGAGGCACCACAATGTCAGTGTATCTTTCCCAAGCCTCTTGGGAAGTGAATCTGGATCTATCGAATCAGGCTTGGGTAGGTGTAGAGGGTGCCTTTCTTTTCTTAGAAGCCATATGCAAAATATAAGACAAAACACAAGAGATTAGTACAGGTTTATTCTCAAGAAAATAGAAAAATTAAACTAAAATTAGAGCTGGGCACTTAGCGCAGCATGCTGAGCTTAGCGCGCCTTATAAAATTAACACAAGCGCTAAGCGCAACGAGCTGGCGCTTAGCTCGAAGACGCAGAAAACATTTTTTTCTGCAGAATAAGCTTAGCACACAACTGCGCTTAGCCAAAGTCTACAATTTTTGAAATAGAAGAGGAATGGAGCTTAGCGTAGCATACTGGCGCTTAGCTAAGCCTCAACAAAAAGACACTGAGGCTTAACGCACAAGCGTGCTTAGCCTTATTACAAAGGTAAAGAAACAGAACCTAAGTGGCGCTTAGCTCAGCAAGCTGGGCTTAGCGCCTGAACTACTCTGAGTATCTCAGTATACCATTGACGCTTAGCGCATAGGCGCGCTTAGCATCTGCATCGTTATGGTTCAACAACCACGATGAGCGCGCTTAGCGCGACATGGTCCGCTTAGCGCGATCATCAGAAATCCTAAAAAAATTTAACAGTTGTGATGAACAAGCTAAGTGTAGCAGGCATGCTTAGCGCGTTCATCGCGAATCTCAGAAAGATACACAGGGGTTTTCACCCCTTTTTAATCACATTGCCCCTAATGGGCTTCTAAACTACCTAAAGTCCTAAAATACCTAACCCTAAAACTAAGTAACCTAACCTACAACAATACTAGTCACTAAAACTATAAATCAACTATCCTAAGGTTTGGAGGATGAAAGTAAAAGTAGAAATGCTAACTTACTTGGATTGTCTTTGCAAGGAAGTGGCACTTAGCGCATCATCCACGCTAAGCCCACTGCTTAAGGTGCAACTTACAGTGAAGGTGTTGGGCTTAGCGCAGCGATGTGTGCTTAGTTGAACCATTCATCCAATCAATTAGGGGTATTTGCGCTTAGCTCGAGCAAGCTTGGCATAGCGTGTGAAGAGATGGCGCTTAGTGCAAGGTTTACGCTTAACGGATAAGCAATCTGAAAATTTTTCTAAGTCATTTTCTGCTTATCTCTTCACACATAATTTAAAAACCATTTTTGTTCATTACTAAACAAGCTGAAATTAATCACAATCACAAGCAAGATGTCCTAACTACATGCAAGAAATAAAAATGAAGATAGAGAAGGGAAAGAAAAACTGGGTTGCCTCCCAGTAAGCGCTTCTTTAACGTCACTAGCTTGACGCATCATCCTGTTATCCAGGATCCAATAATGTTCCCACTTCAAGGACCTTCTTCTCAGGTCTTCTTTCCTCTATCACATGAACTTTAAAACAAACATTCCGGTCAGGTGGTTCTTTATCTTCATGAAATAGATCAAAGCTGATTTTCTAATCTTCTATGCCCAATTTGCAACATCTTCTTTCCCATATCTACTACACAGCTTGCAATACACATGAATGGGCAGCCAAGAATGAGAGGAATATCAGAATCCTCTTCTATGTCTATCACCACAAAATCAGCTGGAAATATAAGGTGTTTCACCTTCACCAAAACATCTTCAATCACTCCATATGGTCTTGCGATGGAGCGATCAGCTAACTGGAGGGTCATGCGTGTAGGTATTATCTCTATCTCTCCAAGTCACTGGCACATGGAGAGAGGCATTAAGTTGATACTAGCTCCCAAGTCTATGAGAGCTTTTCCTACAACAACCTCACCAATGGAACATGGTATCGTGACAACTCCAGGATCTTTGTGCTTAGGTGGAAGAATGCGTTGAATCACAGCACTACAATTGCCTTCCACCATAATTCTGTCACTGTGGATGTACCGATTCTTCTTTGTCAGCATATCTTTTAAAAATTTGGCATAGAGGGGCATTTGTTGAAGTGCTTCTCCAAAGGGTAAAGTAATTTCCAGTTTCTTGAAGATATCAAGAAATCTGCCCAAATTTCTTTCTTTCTCTTTTCGGGAATGTACCAAAGGATAAGGTACTTCCTTGCCTTCATTTGGAGTAGTATCCTTCTTCTTGTTAGTGTTTGCCTCACTCTTGCCTTTCCTCATCTCATCATCAACAACTTTCTCTTTTTGTTTTTCATTTTTCAACTTTTTTTCTTTTTCTTCTTTTATTCTTTATTTTTCTTTGTCTTTTATTGTTGTCTCTTCTTCCTTATCATCTTCAGTCTCCTCATTAATCTCTTCAAGTTCTACAAAATCAGAAATGGGTTCAAGTGCTAGCTTAGGTGCCAGCTGTTGTTTGTGTTCCTCCATCTTCTTCTCAGCTTCACTCTCATCCACATGGATTGCCATTCTGCTTCTAGTCATCACAGCTTTACACTCCTCCTTGGGATTTTTCTCTGTATTAGCTGTAAAACTGCTTGATGATCTATCCGCCAGTTGTTTTGCAAGTTGTCCCACTTGGACCTCCAGATTCTTTATGGTAGACTTTGTGCTCTTCTGGTTGGACATAGAAACCTGCATGAACTGAGCTAAAGTCTCTTCTAGCTTCGTTGTGCGATCATAGAGACTAGGCCCTTGTTGTTTTGGCCTTGTGGATGGTCCACCTTGATCTCTATTGAATTGATTCCCAAGGTGGTTCCTCCATTGTCCCTGCTGTTGATTGTATTGCTGGCCATGTTGGAATCCAAAATGTCCTCCGGCATTAAAATTGTTTCTAGGCTGATTTCCCATGTAATTGACTTCATGAGTGGGTTGTTCTTCAATAGGGATACAACGTCCAGATTCATGAACTCCCCCACATATGGTACATCTTGCAACCTGCAAAACAGAAGGATGTGAAGTATGTACAGAATGAATTTGAGTTGGCAACTTACTTAGTGTTTCAGTCAATGCCTCAAGTTGCTTAGACAACAACTTATTTTGTGCCAACAATGAATCATGGGAGGTTAGCTCCAATAAACTCTTTTTAGTAGGAATGTGAGCTCTATATCTTAAAATAGCAATGTCACTTGCAACCATATTTTCAATGAGATCCATGGCTTCATCAGGGGTCTTCAATTTGATTTTTCCACCTACAGAAGCGTCCAATAGCTGCTTGGACTACAGTCTTAACCCATCTATAAAAATGTTGAGCTGTGTCGGTTCTGAGAATCCATGAGTGGGAGTCTTTCTCAATAAACCACAAAATATTTCCAAGGCCTCACTCAAAGATTCATCGGGAAATTGGTGAAAAGACGAGATGGCAGCTTTGCCTTCTGCAGTCTTAGACTCGGGAAAATATTTCTTGAGAAATTTCTCCACAATTTCATCCCATGTCTTAAGACTATTTCCTTTAAATGAGTGAAGCCACCTCTTAGCTTCTACCAATAAAGAAAATGAAAACAAGCTCAATTGGATTGCATCTTCAGGCACTCCAGCCAACCTAATAGTATTGCATATTTCTATGTAGGTGGCTACGTGTGCATATGGGTCTTCGTTTGGTAAACCATGAAACAAATTATTTTGAATCAACTGAATCGATGATGGTAGATATGTAATGGTTTGTGCTTGAACTTCTGGTTGAGCAATGCTAGTGAAAAATTGTGGCACATTAGAACTTGAATAATCTTCCAGGGTGACTCTTCCGCCATGATGTGGTTTTCGATATGATTTGAATGAGAATGTCTTGTAATAGGAAAACTAGAAGATGCCTCAGAAGATTGAGGTTCTTCCTCTGGAATTGCTGCTGCTTCTAAATCCTGCAAAAATTTTCTAATTCTCTCTTGATTTTGCCTCCTACAAGTGGCATTAATCTCCAAATCAATGGGGATCAAATCACCTGCAGTAAATCTTCTTTGCATACAGGAAAACAGAACAACAGTTATCCAGTTCAAAAGAACAATGAATGTGCTATAACAACTATGTTAGTCAAAAGAATCAATAAATCAAAGAAAGCAAAAATAAAGCAATATTGCCAAACTGAACTAAACTCTACTAATAGCTAAGTTCCCCGGCAACGGTGCCATAAATACTTTGTTGGATTTCCCCTGTAGTTGCTTTTTGTTCCACTTTTTCTTCATTCAAATATATTCAAGGGAAATCCGGTTTGCTGGAAAGCGCATCGGATCATCAAGTATTTAAAAATTAAAACAGATGAATCCGAGTATCGAACACAGGAAACTAACATTAGCCTGAATTAAGTTCAAAAATCAAGCATTGTTGAGAGAACATGTATGATTGATAATTTCAAACAGAATTTAAACTAAACTTTTATGCTAAATCTATAAAACACAAAGTAAGTAAAAGTGACAACAGTAGGTAGAAATGTTGGGTCTTTCTCACAAGCAAGCTGATGCATATAGATATATTTCTCTAATCAATTATGCTTTTGTGTTCTATGCTGTAGCCGAAATTACTAAACCTCGATCCCTCGTCAGACCGAATCAATCCAAGCTTCGTCCTCAGATTCCTCTTGTTGGACTAGGCCCAATTAAGACAACCCTCTTAGGTTTAGACTAACTTATATTGAGTTTCGTCTGCAGATCCCTCTTGTAAGACTAGACTCAGCTCAAGTAGCTTACGAAAGTTTAACCTAATTTAGCATAAGCTTCGTCCGCAGATCCCTCTTGTAAGACTAGGCCTAGACTAAATAGCATAATTAAAACCAAAACTTAATCTGTAGATCCCTCTTGTAAGATTAAGTTTTGATCCTGCTTCAATCAAGTTATAAGGCAACAGTACATTTCCCAATGCTAAATTCACCTAACTATGCACACAAATGGATTATCAGACCAAAAGCATACAAACATTAAGCAGTGAAGGAAGCATTGAACACAGAAAACATAATCAATTAGATATTAGGTATTTCCATTAGTTGTTCATTAGAAATTCCCAACTAGGGTGCTTAGCCAGCCATTACAAAGAAACCCAAACAATAATAATCTTACAAAACCTAGGTTTCAATGCACAAGTTGCTCCTCTTGATGCTTCTAGGGCTCTTTTCCCCAAATAGGCACTGTGGTGTGCTCTGGAATCTGTACCCTTTCTTCTGCCTACAATCTGTCTAAAAGTCTGTTAAAGTGTGTGTAAAAAATTGTGTACCCTAATTCTGCACAAGACAGGCTTTAAATAGGCTCTGAATTCGCTATGTTGCGCTTAGCGCCACCCTCGTGCTTAGCGCTTAGCGCGGGTAAGTGAATTCGAGCTTAGTGCCAATCGTGCGCTGAGCCTGGCTGAAGACACCTACTGTGCTTAGCACACTAATCTCGCGCTTAGCGCGCAGCCTTGATGTTGATGCTCTGCCAGATTCTCCTTCACACTAATCACGTTGAAGCTATGCTTAGTGGTGGATGCGCGCTTAGCCCAATTGTTGAACTAAGCTCAACTGTCACTTTTTGCACTTCATGACTTAGCCTTTTTTTTTTACCTGAAAATGCACAGATTTCATCATTAAATCCAATGGACATATTCTAAAGACAACTTTAGCCATAAAACAAGATTTATTTACAAGATTACTCCAAAACAACCATAAATTGAGGAACTATACAAGTTTTGGAAAATAATTTCTATGCAAAAGTTAGTTGTATAAGGCGACTAACAGCAACCCCAAGGTAAATAAAAAGTATTGTATGTTCACTGTTGTATCTTGAATACTGTATCTTCACTGGTATTAATAGTTCAGGTGGGTTCGTGAGTTCGTTGTTTCATAGGTTTTAGACGCAGTCTTAGCTCCTGGTGTGGGTTAGTGAGTTCATTGTTCCATTGGAAACTTTTGATTCTATAAGTTTTGAATCATTTTCTCTTCAAATTTATTGATTTTTCCCAAACAATGTAACATTGATTCTGTAAGTTTTGGCACTTTATGGATAGCCTATATATATATATATATATATATATATATATATATATATATATATATATATATATATATATATACGTTGTGTATTGTTTATCTCTCTTAAACCTTTGCGGATACGTACATATTTATGTTTGACATACCATATAGCAGTTTATTGTTAAGAACTAGATTGTGCATATTACTAAACATGAGAAATTGTTAGGCCACTGAGCATTAGACATATTCCAATTTAGCAATGCAACAAAAAAAACTGCATTGTGATTTTGCATGACTATAACAAACATGAAAATAGTGCAAGGAATAACTAAAGTGGTATTGGCTTAGATAGAAGCTGCAAAACCATAATGTAGATAACTAAGAAATTGTGGTAGAGCTGCCTTGATGTACACGACCTTGAGTATCAAGATTCGAAGTTAGGTAAGTCTTTTGTTAGAATAATAAAAAACATAGGACTTGAAAGGCAATGTGCAAAAGGACTTGATCATGTATTATTGTACTTGAGAGTAGTTTGGACATCCTTATCCCCTTTGCACTGCAGTTAACCTTATTGGGATTTTAATTTTAGCAATGACTTGTTCCATATTGACCTTAGCTTCAATACTATTCGAGGTCAAATACCCAAGAGTTTGTTAAATCTTCAAAATCTTAAATATTTAGGATTGGATAACAATACCTATTTCAGATTGGTTGGGGGAACATCAACATCTACAACATGTTTTCCGATTCCATTCCTTCAAGTCTAGGAAATCTCACGTCCTTGAACCAATTAATTGTTAGCTCCAATTTGTTGAGTGGCAATCCTCAAAACACCATTGGCCAAGTCTTTAACTTGAGGAGACTATACATTAGAGGTTCCTTGTCTGTTGTTCTATCTGAAAAGCATTTTTCCAAACTCTTCAATTTAGAATCACTTATCTTTAATTCAAATTTTTCACTTTTTTGAACTTTGAACCTAAGAAGTAAAGGTATGGATTGCAAATCCTTAAGCATTAAGGCGGTGAGGCATAGTTCAGGTATATATTTCTAAAGCCTAACAAGTCTCACTATAGAGCATTATGTCTGCAGTGTGTCTTTTTGTTTTAGGTTCCACTTCTTCCATCCTTGAAACAAAACCTTTCAGTTATAAGTTCCACGTTCCTTTGGGTATAAACCAAAAAAAGTTTCCAAGTTCCAAAGTGATATATAAAGAGACAAGGAGAGGATGGTCTTAGGAGAGAAAGAGAAGGATAACAAGAAGAAGAAAACTAAGGTTCAGTAGTAAGAAAAAGGGGTGGTGATGGGGGTGGTGTTTGGTCAAGTGATGCGCTGAGGCTATTGTTGTAATCCATGTAGCCAACCTCCCTAACGAGATAAGGCTATTGTTGTTGATTATATATATTAATCTGTGTCAAATCATCTAATACAAGGACAACCTCTAAGACATAACAAAACACCTAATGGTGATCCCAACAACAATTCTACCCTTGTAACTGTGAGGCTATTCTCTCTGAAGATACGTCTTACATCAGATAGAAGTCAAAGTTTGTCGGTGGTGCAGAGTTCTAGCTTCAAACCCTGAATAAACAAAAAATAAAACAAATTAATAGTCATATAAAATAACATGAGACCAACAAATATGAGGGTAGATGGAGAAATGAACCAAAAATACCTAACTGCCAATTGTGCAGAATATATATGAAAGAAAACACAATTTGTGGTCTAGAAGATTTGTTGACTAAAGAATAAAAATTTAGCAGAATTATAGAGTAAAGGGTACTAATGAGTAGTATAAAATACAAGAAAGGGTACAATTGTTTATTGAAATGATGTTTAGGTTCTGTAGAGCCAAAAAAATTGTGACTAATCTTCAAATTAGAGTAACTGTTAACCAAATGAAAATGAAATCTAGTTGAATAACTCTATTTCAGTCCTCAATAACATAACCAACTTGGCAGTGATAAATAACAACTGTAGTCAAAGTCCAACAACTGCATTTCAACTAATCTTGGACCATTATTATTCAAATGACAAACAAAAATACACAAAGTACAAGGGTCGCGTTCAGCTTAAAAGTTTTCGGTGAAGATTAAGACTAAATCACTTCCTAGAAAAAAAATAACGCTTCAAAAATACACAGACATGACTGCATCAATTGTATATGCAAATATATACAAAGAAATGACAAATCCGATAAAGTTAATAAGTCACTCAGCTCAGAAACTCTTCTCTTAATTGTAGCTGCAAGACATTGTATCACTCTTTGTCTTTTTGCATCTGATTTCACAGGGGACCCATCTATATGCTTGATGTAGTATTCCTGCACAAGCAAGCATAAAATATTAAGCCAAAGTCCTAAAAAGACCAACATCTTTCAGCAAACAACAAAAGGAATCACAAGTCAATGTGTGTCCCTGTGTGTTTGTTCAAAACAAAGTGGTGAATCTGATATACCTGATATGCTTCTGGCCCCTCAGCATCAATGTTTGCATGAAAAACCACATACTTCATGTCTGTCAAAGTACAAACTATGTCTGAGATCGAGAAGCTTTGGCCTATCCTTACACTGAATAGTAACCACCAAGCACATAGCTTCACATTAGGTCTTTAGTTTATGGCTTTAATTATTAGCCTGACAGTTCATTGTGATGACAAGCTGTATTCTGTGTGTTTTGTCTTGTTAGTTTCATACAGTCTTTCATTGGCCAAGTTGGTAAACATAAAATGAGTTTGAAGAGTTATGTCTTATTTTGTGTTCGCACTGCAGAATTGTAACCCATTGTTCCTAAGTACAAGCTAGCATCAGTAGAAGCCTAGCCACAGCTTGTCTCTACTTCAAAAGCAAAGGTAAGCCTTGTAACCTGTAGTCTTCAATTGAAATTTTGAGCTTTTTATTTTGAGAAAAGTTCATGTTATATTGTTATATATCAGTAGTAGATGTCACTTCTATTTTAGGTCATGCTGGTTCATGATCATCTGTTATATCGGTTTTATAATATAAGTGACTTGTACGACTGTGGCTATTGATGTTCACTAATCATGCTTATGATGACCTAGTGCACAATAAAGAAATAGAAGTGTGTTCATCCTTAGATTTTAAAGTGGGTAACATTCTTCACTATAAAGACAAAGTGATTAATACATTTGTACACAGTGGGTGACTATTAAATGAAACTAAACTAAGGGTGGTAGATGTAATTATATAAGTGCCTAGTGGGTAAGGGCATATGTATTGAAATTGCTATTTTTACCTACATGGATATGGTTAGATATTAGTATTGTTTTGCAAGGAGACAAATATTGTAATTAGTACCCTACCCAAACCTTGTCTACTATTGCCCCTGCTCCCAAATTCCTATTCCAAGTCTAAAACCTAGCTTCTATTATATTGGTCCTGTTCTTATGTGCAATCCACTATTGTAACTTATCGACTATTGATACTTTTGTGGACTTTTGAGTCTGTAATTCTAACTAGCCAATTGCTGAAATTTGAACAACAATTGGCTACCCCCCCCTTCAGACTCAAAAGTCCACAAAAGCCCCCCCCCCCCCCTTGAACAGCAATTGGCTACCCCCCTTTGAGCCATGTATCTAACAATAGCCCCCCCTTTCAATAGCTACTAGTAGCAGGGTTTGCTTTCTGGAGGCACAAATTTCACCATTACAGTGGTATACGTCTCCACCATTTCCTCTCTCCCATGCCGCAAAGGCTAATATGTACACAACCATATGTTATCAACTCCCATTGCCAACCATAGTCTGCATATTCTTCTTTAACAGTTCTACTTTCTCCTAATTATTCTGGTATTGAAGTTCTAAAGATGTCCAGCATGTGTCTGAAACCTAAGCCTGCAATATATCACCAAGTAACAAATGTAGTATGGCTTGCTGGACGTGGCATATAGTGCTGCATAAGTTCTAAGAATTGATGCAAGTAGCACCCACATTAATTTTCACAAATGGTGGTGGTGGAGGAAGAAGAGCTTGGTCTAAGAGAGTAATAGTAATGCTCAATAGAGTAGTATGCTCAGCTATTAGGAACTTAAAACAGATTGGGTGTCAAGGAATGTAGTAATAGTAATGAACTAATTATCCTCTTACAGCTCTCTTTGCTTGTCACATGAATAAGTAACATTTTTAATAGCCAACAAGCAGTTTCACATACTTTGGTTGAGCATAAGCTGAATTACTTTGTTGTAGTTGAACTAGGTTTGGCTCTGAGTTCTTCTAATGCCATTACTCATTTTTGTGCAAAATGTGATACATATAATTGTTGTGGCAGTATGGCCCATGCCTAATTGGCATAAGCTTTTTATTTTTACGTTATCATTTACTACTGCTAATTGGCCTTGTTGTGGAAGCTGTTTGATTATAGCAACTCCAGGTAAAGCACGTTGTTACTACTGCTTATATATACATGTATATGTGTAAAGGAGAATGAAATCAGATCTGCATAATCTGATGTTGATATCAACTAATTGAAGCTTCTAGAATAAAGGAGAATACAATCTAATTTGATTTGGATTTTAGCTACGCATATCTTCTAGGATCCTTATTTGTAACTCTTCTAGAATCCTTTTAAGCTATAAAATTTAGCAAACTCCCTGGCAGCTTTATAGGACTGAGAGGAAGTTAAAGTAAAAGAAGGGCAGATAAGCCCAAGTAAACTTTAAAATGATGAGAAATGTGATTCTAGGTTGAATATATTTAAAATGCTGAGAAATGTGATTATTTTAGTAGGGATTAGGTGCCAAATCCAAGTTCTCATATCTATAGATTCTATACTTATGATTCTAGAAACCACATTGAAAGTCATCAAATTTGCTTCTAAAATAGTCAAGCTAATAGAAATGATTAAATACGTGTATGGGCATACATGTAGTTATCTATTTGCTTTTATTACTACCCGTTCAACTTTTTATCACAAGGATAAAATTGTAAAAAAAAAAAAACTCATAACTCTCACAGTAATTTATTAGTACTTGCTTATAGTGGTGCTATCATAATGGAGCAGTTGAAAGCATGTCTCAACTGCTTTGAAAAGCTAGTTGTATTTCATGTAATTTTGTGGCTGGGTAAATTGGCATCTAAATTGCAGCATGACATCCTTGATAGCTGGAATGACTACTATGCTCTAGATATTGAAAAATTTGAAATATCTTATTCCCCATCCTTAATTGTACCTTATTTACTTGTTAAGAGGATTTTTGGTGTCTTATAGTCATCCATGCAGCAAGGCATTTTAGGATTAGCAGCCTCTGTTCTTTATTGCACAAAGTCATCACACATTGTGAGCCATAGGAATTTCAAGCCTACTCTTGTCATAAACACAATGAAATTGCATAGCCCACCCCGTGTTATAGCATATTGCCACTACTTCACCCTTGTTTTTGCATCATGAAGTCGTATATGCTTGTTTCTCACTTTGCACTTTGCTCTCTCAAGTTTCCAGCAACCAAACACCTGTTCATGCTTTGTTTGTCTCTGTACCCTTTGCATTTTCCTGTCCCTCAGCCTCTCTTTCATCCTTTTCCAACCAAGCCCAACAGTATTTCTCCACTTTTGATTTGAGTACTTTAGTTTTGAACATGTTATATAGAAAGTATTTGGTTTGGTGTAGCAACTACTTTGTTGTACCATTATAGCATATAGGGGTCAGGTATTGCCCTATAATATGGGGTTATTTAACCACACTGAGTCAAAAATCCTGCCACTGTTGGGTGCTTCAAAACTTGCTCTTGAGAACACCAACCCACCAATAATATTGATGAAAACGAAGCATTGCAGAATAATAGAAGTATTCAACATTTCAACTGTCTGCAGTAGATTCCAAAGCCAATGTTAATGATTTAATTTACTGTTGTTCCCTAAATTAGATTTATTTAACTTATCTGCAATTCTCATTGTTAGGTTGGGTCGCAATAGAGATACACACGTCACTACCAGTTTAGAGAGACAATTTTTATGGATTAACCTTTACAAATTTTATAAAAAGAAAGGTCTTCCATTTCCATAACTTATGAGTAATTTATTTTAGATACAGATCAGGTTAGGTGAATAGGTGAAAACCGAAAAGAAAGTAGTAAAAAAGCTATCTCATGGTCTGCCAGAATCACCACTCAGAAGAACTCTAAAAAAGCCAAAATAAGACACAATTTCAAGACTAAAGACAACAGGGATGGCTCTGCTTTTGCTAGATTTATGGTTTAAAACTCTAATTGTTCTGGTTGAAGTTGAGATTTGGATAATGCTAGTTATTTGATGATTCCTTTAAGGTTAAAACTCTAGTAAGAAGTTTTAATACTAAGACAAAATCCAAAAGTAAAACAAACAAGATATTTCAAATTACAAAACCCCATTTAAATAGTAAGCTTCAATGCTTCATTACTTGCTAAATTTCATGCTCTGGCTAATGGAGAAATTTTGTTTAACTTCTATTAAAAATGCTACCCCATTTTCTCACCAACCCACACAGACAAGAAAAATAACTATAGCCTGCGTTTGCTCCTGAATAGCTTTCTTTAAGGCAGTAAGATATACATAGTTTTAGAATAATCTACTTAAGCTCCACCAATAAAAACAAGACACTGATCATAAAACACTTACCTAGTTCTTTCCAGAATCTAGCATAAATTGCTTAAGCAACCAGGTGGACTTTCCAGAAGGCAGTAGTACTCAAGAAATACCAACAAGAAACTTTGTCTCCAAGATTCAAAAACTAAGGAGAACGTAGAAGCAGAGATGAAATTTGAGAAAAAAATTCAAGAACCAATGGAGTGGAAGGCTGATATAATATCAAATTCTATACAACTTTATCTGGTGCAAACACTACTATAGTACTATTGCTATCTCTTATAAAATATAAAACTGCAGTTACTTCTCTGCCCCTTCTCAAGGTTTCCAAGAGAACTAAATCATAAGTATAACAAGACTATTAAATCACATTGTTGAAAAATTAAGGAATGAGGAAGCTTGCCAATCACAAAACAAGAATAACACAGTAATATAAATCACAAAACAAGCATCATCTCCTATTCCGACTCTTGGGGTACGAATTTGAATAGAAATCAGACACAGCTTGGTTTGCAGTGCCATATAATCAGTAGCCCAATTATAATAATTCCTAGGAGTCTAATAGCTAGAAACCAACAAAGAGGGAGGGGTCCTAAGAATTGAAGATTATCTTGAAGAACTACTTACAAAAGTGCAATTTTGAAACTGTTTAACTTATTCACATTGTATGACTGTCCTCACTACTGTGGAAGCAATGCCTTCCAAGATTATTTTGATGATGCCAAAGAATCAAGAGTCAAACAAGTTTCAAGAATCAAGATCAAGATTCAAGATTCAAGAATAATCAAGATCAAAATTCAAGATTCAAGTAAAGAATCAAGACTCAAGATTCAAGAATCAAGAGAAGACTCAATCAAGATAAGTATTAAAAGAGTTTTTCAAAAACTATTGAATAGCACAATTTTGTTCAAAAGAATTTTTCAAAAGAAAATTTTTACCAAAGAGTTTTACTCTCTAGTAATCGATTACTAGACGGCAGTAATCGATTACCAGTAGTCAACATTGTTTTCAAACTGATTTACAAAGTTGTAATCGATTACCATAATCATGTAATCGATTACCAATGTTTTAAAACGTTAGATTTCAAATTTCAAGAGTCACAACTTATGATAAAACATTTTCAAATCATTTCAAACTTGTGTAATCGATTACCCAATACTTGTAATCGATTACTAGTATTTCTAAACATTTTGATTTTCAAATTTAAACATGCAGAGTCACATCTGTTGATGTGTAATCAATTACACTATGATGGTAATCGATTACCAGTGACTTATTTTGAAAAATAAATTACCAAAAGTCACAATTCTTAAAATGACTTGTTTCTAAAGATTTTTTCAAAAGTCACAACCTTTAAGTGACTAGTTTTCAAAAGAGTTACAACTTTTAAAGTGACTAGTTTTCAAAAGAGTCACAACTTTTAAAAAGTGACTAGTTTTGAAGAAATTGTCAAGAGTCACAACTTTTAACTTATTTTTTCAAGAGCCATCAAATGGCTATAAATATGTGACCATGACATCAATTTTAAAAAACAACTTTCAAATTTCTTTCATTCATTCAAAGCATTCTTCTAAGAGTTTTTGTTCAAAACTTTCTTTATTCAAGAAAAGTTCATTGGCCAAAAACTTGTGCTATTCTTCTTCTTCATTCTTTCTCTCTCTCTTGCCAAAAGATTCAAAGGACTAACTGCCTGAGAATTCTTTTGTTTCTTCCTTCTCCCTTTTGTCAAAAGATTCAAAGGACTAACCGCTTGAAAATTCTTTTGATTGTTCCTCTTCCCTTTAAACAAAAGATTTCAAAGGACTAACTGCCTGAGATATTTTTTGTTTCCCCTTACAAAGATTCAAGGGACTAACCGCCTAAGAATTCTTTGTCTTAACACATTGGAGGGTACATCCTTTGTGGTACAAGTGGAGGGTACATCTACTTGGGTTGTAATACTGAGAACACGAGAGGGTAAATCTCTTGTGGATCAGTTCATGTGGAGGGTACATCCACTTGGTTGTTCAAAGAGAACAAGGGAGGGTACATCCCTTGTGGATCTTTGCTTGTAAAGGATTTTACAAGGTTATCGGAAATCTCAAGAACTGGTGGTTGCTTGGGGGCTGGACGTAGGCACAGGTTGTGGCCGAACCAGTATAAATCTTGTGTTTGTCTTCTTCTTCCCTACACTCTTTATCTTTCCGCTGTGTACTTTTTATTTCTGCTTTACTTTTGTCTAAGTTATTGTTTCTATTCTTTACTTTCTCATAACTTAGTAGTAAAGCCTAATTGAATCTAGTAACATTAAGAAGGATAAATTTTTAATTAGTCAAGACGCGTTCATAATTAATTCAACTCCTCTTCTTAATTATTATGAGGCCACTTGATTCAACAACTACTTTGTATGCTAGTTAGACTTATGATTTTTGAGACATTTTTGGCATCAATTGATATCTGTCATACTTTAAGCCTACTCATTGTCACATATTGATATCTGTTTTTCGAATGATGATTGATGTAGGTGGTCATTGAGTTATTTGTTAGATTGTTCCTTTCATTTTGGACCGTGCTGCTCATCATCACAGGTACAAATGTTTGTTTCCAATTAATGTTTTTATTACTTGTTCACTACCATTAATGACAACTGATATATGATATATAAATTGTGTTCATTATGAGTGAACCTTAGATTCCCTTTTAAGACTAAATGCAATGATTTTTGCGGACATTTTGCATACACATTGTATTCAATCTTGAATTGTTCATTTGGACAGTTTGGGGAGACTGATATTTTTATGGTAGATTCATGCGTTAAGGTTAACATTATTTTTTTTAATTTGATGAAATTTTGGTACAATGCATTCCTAGTTGTTCTCTGAGTGCGTACTTGATTATCAGGAAATTAATTTCACCGATTTCATGTCATGTACTTGGAGACCAATGCGAAATGCTGCTGAAATTTTGTCAAATTTAACAAAATAGAATTAACCCTGACGTATGAAGCTAGTATAAAAAATGGTCTTCCTGAATGGGATAGGGCCACACCTATAATAAAAAAAGTGAGATTTTCATGCATCGAATAACTTTGTGGGTATCACATAGTTATTACTTAGATGGATCGAATTTGGATGAATGAAAGTCGCATGAGCCCAGAATATGAGGAAGGCATTGAGCAGTTCTTGCAATTTGCTTTAGAAAGAAGTCAACCGGATGAAGATGGAAAATATTATTGTCCTTGCATCAATTGTTTGAACGGAAGACGACAAATACTGGATGACATATGGGAGCATCTATTGTGTGATTGGATTAAGAAGAATTAGACGACGTGGATATGGCATGGTGAATTGACAGACATGCAGAGTGGGTCCTAATCTGAACCGTTTGATGTAGAAATGGGAGATCGCTTGGAGGATATGATTAGTGACCTTGGACAAGAGTCTTTTTAGCAAGCACATGCCCCTATGTATGAAGGATTGCAAAGTGATTCAAAGAAGCCTTTGTATACGGGGTGCAAGAATTCCTTGACGTTGTTGTCGGTGGTGTTAAGTCCAGTTAATGTCAAGGCCAGATTTGGGTGGAGTGACAAAAGCTTTAGTTTACTGCTTCAAGTAGTGCACGATCTACTTCCAAAGGAAAACACGTTGCCTAAAAGTTACTATCAGGCCAAGAAGATACTACGTCCGATAGGTATGGAGTATCAGAAGATTCATGTTTGCCCCAATGATTGCATACTATACAGGCATGAATTCGAAGAAATGTCCAAATGCCCTAGGTGTGGGGCATCACGGTACAAAGTGAAGGATGATGAGGAATGCAGTTCTGATGAAAACTCAAAGAAGAGCCCTCCAGCGAAGGTGTTGTGGTATCTTCCCATCATTCCAAGGTTTAAGCGTCTTTTTGCTAATGAAGGCAACACAAAAGACCTTACCTGGCATGCAAATGGGAGAAACTCTGATGGAATGGTCCGTCATCCGGCTGATTGCTCCCAGTCGAAGAAGATTGATCGTTTGTATCTGGATTTTGGCAAGGAGGCAAGAAATCTTAGGCTTGGACTAGCCAGGGATGGAATGAATCCATATGGCAATTTAAGCACTCAACCCAGTTCATGGCCAGTTCTACTAGTAATTTACAATTTGTCTCCTTGGTTGTGCACTAATTGTAGTTAACGTTTAATAACTCTGTTTCATTATGTATTTAGTGTAATAGACAAAAAGAAAACACTGAGTGTGGTTATTACGTCATGCACTGGATATCCACGATAATCTTAGAAACTTTAAGGCATAATTGAGAAACGGTAATTGTTTATTTTAAACAAAGTTGATTTTCTTATCATTGGTATTACATTATTAACTTATGTTTTATTTGATCATGCAGTATTTTAATGATGTTGGACCATTGGAAGCAGAGAGATTGAAGGCGCTTCACATCTAGTGGGCACAGTATTATCTCAAAGTTAGAAATCAAACATAGGATGTTAGCGAACTATGTAATTTTAGGCTACTTAATTAGTTTACTAGCTTGCTTTACATTTTTTACAATTGTTGTTGCATTTTAACATTAAATATTCTTTATTGATAGTTATTAATAAATTATTTATTCATAGTTATCAATTGATAGTTTACTATCTAGCTTTCTGCTAAAAATTGTTTGAAAGCAGAATGCAAATCATATATGATGTGCTGTGTGGTCTGATTTGAAATTTACAGGTTAAATTTTGGGTATTTTTGTAAAAACAGAAAGTGTATTTTAAAAAAATTCCTAATAACAACATCGGTTTTTTTAAAAAACTGATGTTAATATCCAAAACGTTAACATCTGTTTCTGTAAAAAAACCGATGTTAACTTATACGTTAACATTAGTTCTTGTTAAAAACCGATGCTAACATAAAAATGTTAATACAAAAACCGATGTTAATGTATAAGTTAACATCAGTTTTTGACTGAAACCGATGTTAACGTTTGGAAGTTAGCATCGGTTTTTGTACAAAACAAATGTTAACGTATATGTTAACATTGGTTTTTGTAGAAAATCGATGTAAACTTCAACATTCATACATTTTTTTGGTGTAATTCTTATTATATAACATTAGTTATTTAAATAACCGATGTTGTTAATTTTACGTTAACATTGGTTTTGAAAAACCGATGTTAACGATAATACTTTCAACATCAATACTTTCAATATTGGTTAAAAACTAATGTAGAAAGTCATAAATAATCGATGTAAAAAACATATTATCTAATAGTCAGTGGCGGACCCACGTGTATCCCAGGGTAGGCAGGTGCACCCCCTGAATAAAGAAAAAGGCTTATGGCTTCTATGTTAGTGATGATGATTGGTGCATCCCCTCAATAAAATTTTATCTTTTTCTACCCTTCTCTCACACGTTTCTTGTTTCTCTTTCATTATTTTAAATTATTTGTCTCTTCAACTTCTACTTTCACGTTTTCTAGTGGGCAGTTTCTTGTTTCTCTTTTATTATTTTAAATTATTTGTCTCTTCCACTTCTACTTTCACATTTGTTCTCTAGTGGACAGTTTCTTGTTTCTCTTTTATTATTTTAAATTATTTGTCTCTTCCACTTCTATTTTCACTTTTTCTAGTGGGTTGTTCCGCTTTTACTTTAAACTCTCCCACATGTTTGCATAGAGGAGTTAGAAAAATAGAGAGCTCATGAGCTGATGAGAGTTATATGAGGCTGTAACTCTGCAAGTCTACAAGAGCAAGGAAAATCACAACAACTCAACAAGCAAAGAAAGATTTAGGTACCAAATTACCAATAACTGTTATAACTTATAAACATGTCTCTCAGTATCTGATAATATGTTTTTTTACAAATCTTTTTATTTTTTTCCCCTTAAGTTTAATATATAAATAATATAATTATATATTAATTATGTTTGATGAATTTATAGATTGACAATGAACTAATCATTCAACGATTTCAAAACATGAAATCACATAGAGAACAACTATAAGGTATGAAATTTATTTGAATAAATACATTAAAATTTTATAATTTTGGTACTTATGTCTTTATCTTTATATGCATAATGATAATTATTATTAATTTATATTATTTAAAAAGTAAATTGCCCCCATTGACTTAGGGTCTTAGATTCGCCACTGCTAATAGTAATTACTTGGAGTAGGCACTTAGCATTAGTGCAATATTTTAATTTGGTTTGTTTCCTTTTGTCATTTACTTCTTTATGAATTTTGTATGGAGTTTGTTTAGTCGTTGACTTACTTATGCTTATGAATTTGACTGTAGATTTAAGCTTATTTAAGTATTTGGTGTATGGTATAAGTGTTTTTTTTATCATAATTTTACTATGTTAGATGCATATATCAGAATTTATATGCATGTATTTAATTTAATAAGTCTTGTAGAATTTACTTTCGAGTTGTGATTTCAAATTTACGATTCTATGACCCCTTTCTCAGTTGGGAAAGAATCTCGAGATTGACTATCATGGTCAACATGCTCTATTTTTTCATAGGTTCTATCCAAAGCTCTATGTTATCAAAGTTGTTATTGATAATATTTCACATGCAGTTTATTTTGTTCAGTAAGCCATAGAGCTACAACGTTATGTTCAATTTTTAAGCTTTTTTTTATACTCATATGAATTTAACTATTATCATCAAATGATTTTGCTGAAAGATGCTTTATCAGAATTGTGGCCTTTATCATCTTCATTTCTTTTATGAGTGCAAGTAATTTGATTTTGCTTAATTAACTGAAATAATCTTATTTGTCTCACCCACATTATCATTTTTTTAAGTAGAGTTAAACTATGAAATGCTTCAAAATGACTTCTTCGTCAAGTTAAAATAATTATTAATTATTAATATACGATAGGATATTAGTTAATTTTTAACCCCAAAAGTTTAATGTTATGTTCATAATTTTAAATGAATTAAAAGAGTAACATTTAATGTAACATAAAATCATGAGTTTAAAAGAATTTTGGAAAAATAAATTAAAAGAGTGATAAAAACAATATCCCTTATAATTCACATTTAAAATGAATTAAAAGAGTAATTAACGAGTAATATAGAATTTAAATTTTGGGATATTTAATAAAAAGAGTGTAGCCAAACAGTACCAATTAATTCACACAATCGTGATTTCAATGTCATTTAATTACATTCCTATAATTGTGGCGGTACCAAATTAATTATAAATTAAAAAAAGAGTGTCATCAAATAGCACAGATTTTGTGGTAAGATTTATTATGATTTGTGTTAAAAAAAAATTGTAAATAATTTAAAATAGGATAATGTTGAATTTATTTTAAAAAATTGTGAATTGAAAGTATATTATAAATATATTTATAAATTTTAATAAATATATAATTAAATTTAAAATAACCACAATTAAAGCTACATATTTTAAAATAAATAATATAGGATTTTACATGCTACTATATGAAATGTGAATTTTACTAAATAACTTAATACCTAATCAAATTATATTAAATTAGTTAAATTAAATGATAAAAATTGTTTTTAAATTCAATACTACATATAGCTATTAGTTAATATTAATACTATATTATCGTTTTTAACCGTTGACCATTGAAGTTTATATTTTTTTATTCAGAAAAATATAAACTTCAGCTAAATGTTAGGAGAGTAAGTATTTTGATATATTTTTAGTATCATTCCAGTAGACTCTTATTTCTCTTTTTGTTTTAGTGTTTTAACTAAGGAGCGTTTGATATAGGGATTCTTTCATGTTTCTTAGGTATCAATAATAGGTTGAGAATCTTAAACTTCTATATTTGATATGCATATTTTAAAATAGGTTGAGAATCTTAAACTTCTATATTTGATATGTATATTTTAAAATTCATTTTCAAGAATCTAACATTTTTAGGATTCAGTTTTTAATTGAGTTTCCCACTAAAACATTCATATGAGAGAGGATGATAATTAAAACTTCTATGTTATTCTTATTCGATCATTTAATTTAATTTGATAAACATTTAAATTTTTTTGTAAAATATCACGTTAATATTAATGAATGAATGATCGATGTAAAATTTATAAGTTTCTTAAAAGTTGAAAATAAAATGAGACAAATTAATTTGTTAGAATAAAATTTAAAAAATTAAAAAATTGAGAATAAAAATGTAATTAAGCCTAAAAATAATGTCTTCCTATATTTTTATAGAACGGAAAAAAAAACTAACAACATGTGAAAAGTAGCAAGTAGTAGTTTTTTTACAACTTTTTTCTTTTACACCTAGCCTAGTAATTAGTAACATAAAAAGCTTAGTTCCCTAATAAAACACGAAAATAGTAACACATAGTAATTCTTATAAATAAATAATCTTTATAGTAATTAAATAATAACATATAGAATCTGAAATTTATTTTAAAAAGTCTGAAACTATATTGCAATAATATTTATAAACAAATAACTTTTTAAAAAATAATAAACAAATCTCACTGCAATCGGGAGTGTTCAATTTATTATTGCATAGATAAAATTTATAACTCCACAAATAATTAATATTTATAAAAATATTTTTTTTTTAATTTTAATTTTTTTTAAATATTAATCCCCTATGTATAATTTTTCCCGTGTATCGGAATATGCACTAGTTGTAACAGAAAGTAATACTTTCCTTAGTTCTTTCCTTCGTGGGTCCAAAACAAGATTTTGAGAATATTGATTCATGCTTAAAATCTATGATTAAATGTGTTGAGAATATGTTATATGATATTATGCATCTTTATGTGGGCACATTCTAGATGTATTATGTTTTTCATAAATATTTCGTCAGAACTTTTTCTTCACTGTTTTCCTAAAAAAGGTTTCTGAACAATGCATAGATTTCAAATGGAGTGTTGAAAACATGTTGTATTATGCATCTTTATGTGTTAAGATTCCAGATATATTTTCTAACATTATTGAAATTGAATCTCCTTTATCAATGTTTTTCATGAAATATTTCGTCATGTAGCGCGCGACTTTTTGTTCACTGTTTTCCTAAAAGAAGGTTTCTGAATAATGCAGAGATTTCAACTGCCATGTCCGTTTTGGCGGCTATAACCACCCACAAAACTAATTAATTAGTTAGTTTTGTGCGTGCACTGCCGTGTCCTAGTAAGTTGGAAGACTTATAGGATAAAAAAGATTGCTTATCATAAGGCATATGCAACAGGGTTACATTCCAGACCAACCTTAATCATGTCTACCTTAATGACTAACCTCGGTCAAATTTGCGTGAATGATAAATGATTTTTTGAGGAATGATGTTGACTTTTTCTTTTAACATTTTTTCTCAAAGATTCTTTTATAATTGGTTAAAATTTACTGAAAGTAATCAATTTTAATAGGTTTCAATTTGTTAGATAAGTGACTTTAGTATCTTAAGAAGGGGGGTTGAATTAAAATACTAAATTATTCCCAATTAAAATTTAACTCTCTTTTTAATTAATAATGAAACCCTAATTATGAATTATTTCAAGAACAATTCAAAATAAACTTCTTTAAAGCGAAATATAAACTCCAATAAAGTAAAAGAAGTTTAAGTGAAGAGAGAATGCAAACTCAGTTTTTATACTGGTTCGGCTACGCCATGTGCCTACGTCCAGTCCCCAAGCAACTCGCTTGAGATTTTCACTATCTTGTAAAATCCTTTTACAAAACTCTGAACCACACAAGGACAACTCTTCCCTTGTGTTCAAATAACCTTACAACTTAAGAGACCCTCGGTCCCTTAATCAATCTCTTTGAAGAAGAAGAAGAAGAAGAAGGATTCTCTCTTGAAGAGAAAGATATTACAATTGAAGATCACTCAAGATTCCTTATTGAATTTGCATGTGTTGTGGCCAAGGAATTCTTTTTTAGAGTTTTAAGACAATTTGGTAGTGAGAGGATAAGACAATTTGTTCAGGAAAACTCTCTAAGGAATTTCGTGTTCCAAGTCTCCTATTTATAGGTCGTTGATGACCATTCAAAAACTTCTTGAACAGTTGTGACTCTTGGGAGTTATTTTAAAAAATTCCTTACTGGTAATCGATTACATAACAGTTGTAATTGATTACACAGTTAGTTTATGAAGAGTTTTGACTCTTCAGATTTGAAATTTGAATTTTCATGTCTGGTAATCGATTACACACAAGCCTTGTGTAATTGATTACAGGCTTAAAATTCAAATTCAAATTTCGTAAGAGCATTTCAGAAATTATTTTGGCCACTAGTAATCGATTACAACCTCTGGTAATCGATTATCAGAGAGTAAATATCATATTTATGAAATCTCAGAAAAACTTTTGGAAAATATCCATTGGTCAAACCTGTGCATTATCAATAAAGAAACTCTTCCTTAGATTCTAGGAACTAAGTTCATCAATTATCTTGAATTTCTGGATTCTTGACTTGGATCAAACGTGAGAAGCACTTATCTTTGGCATCATCAAAACTTCATAAAACTTCATTTCATATTTGCTTCTAAAGTCTCCCCTTTTTTAATGATGACAATAATCTGAAATCAAGATAAATGATATACAATTGATAATGCGTGCTCATAACCCTTACTCCCCTTTAAGATTAGAATTTACGCCTAAGTTCATAATAACTACCCCCTTAAGTTCTCTCCCCCTTTGGCAACATCAAAAAGCCAAAAACGTATGGAGAAAGGAACTAAGGCTTCATCAAAAGTAGAGCACAATGTAATCATAAACTAAGTCAATCCATAGAATTAACCAAACAAGTCTTAATCAGCCAAATCAAAGTCTTAAAATACCAAAACACAAACCAAAACAGAATGATAAATATCCAAGACAATCATAACAAAAGTACTAATGAAAGCAAAAATACAAGGCGAAAGAAATAACCATAAAGCCTAAGGAAATAAAATATAAGAAAGATAACTAAAAGTCGACTGGGGGATTGAAGCAACGCCTGATGAAGCTCATATCATCTGCAAGCCTAGTAATCCTGGTGTCCATGGCATTGAAGCGCTCACCCATAAAATCTCAAAGGTCGCAAAGCTTTGTGAGTACTTCAGTCAGAAGAGAAGTGGAATCAGCCCTTTGTGGTGGAGTAGATAGGGTACGTTCGTCGAGAATAGGCGGTGGCAAGTCCTATTTGCGAACCCATTGACCATCAACATCCTTTCGATAACCAAAGGAGGTAACCACACCAGCACCAATTGAGAAAGACCTTTTGACCTTGACAAATGGTTCATAATCCAAAGGAAAATTGAAATGATGAAGAAAAAGAGTAACAAGGTGAAGATAAGGCAGAGGTGCATTGGCCCGTAATGCCTTATGCATTCGGTACCGAACTAAATGGGCCCAGTCGATCTGACGACTAGTTTGAAAAGCCCACATCAGAATCAAATCCTCTTCAGAGGCTTGGGCAAGGTTTGAAGACCGAGGAAGCAAAATACGAACAATGATATAATGCATGATGCAACAATCAAAAGTTAGTGACCCAACAAGTAATCTGTCGGTCATGTCAGCCTAGTCATTGTAGACCATTCTACAAGCATCATGACTAGAATAATCAAATTTCCAGTCATCAACAAGGATGCCCTCAAAAGGAACACCTTGACTGGGCAGTTTAGTCAAAGAATAGAACAAGGGCTGATCAATAGCAATGGGAATATTATGCACCTCAGAGTAAAGAATACCATCCTGAATTTTCAAATTATTATAGAAAACCTTAACTAAGTTAGGAAAGTAGGGCAGTTTCAGAGTCATGAAATCAATCAAAGCAGAATTTTGAAACTCTTGGTAACAATCAAATGTTTCTTCATCAAAAAATTCAAGATCAAGGTACTTAGGGTCTAGAATGACTCTATTACAGAATTGAGAGTAGTACCTTTGACGCTGATCATCTGAAGAAAATACTGTAGATGATCATGGAGATGAAAGAGAAGGAGGAACTGGTGTGGGTGGGTCTCCAGAAGTTCCTTGGTGGCAGTGGCCAGCAGCGGTGGTGGTGCAGGAAGATCCTTTTTGCTTCTTTGATGATTTTGCCATTTGAAGATGTTTCAGTTGATTTTGATCGGCGGGATTGAAAGAGAATTGAAAAAGATGAAGATTGTGCTTCGTTTGAAGCGATTTGGTTAAGATATGAGTGAGATACGAAGAATTGAAGTTTAGGGAGCAAAAAGCCCCGTCACACGAGAAAAGGGGATGAGGGTGTTTGATCGCGGCAAGCGCATCGGATTGCGCAAGTAATATAAATTGGTAAGAACCGAGTATCGAAATCTCGAGGAACTTGTGTTACTTGGTAAAACTACTTCAGTGAAAATGTGTCTAGTATGAAAAGAGATGTGTGGATTATGTACAGGTATGTAAACTAACTATTAAAAGGAAAATCACGTGAGTAATGATGCGTAAAGACAAGTAGGCAACACATTGGTCTTCCTAGTAGGTGCCTGATGTTAAAAGGATATTCTCTACTTAACAATGCTCATGTGTTCTATGGTGTCTCCTGAAATGCTAAACCCTGATTCCTCATGATAGTCTAGCCTAATCCCGATCAAGCATCGTCCTCAGATTCCTCTTGTTGGACTAAACTTGACTAGAACCACATTAAGACAAGCATACAACAACTAGGTTACCGTACCCTAATCCCTCGTGATAATACTATAAACTAGCCCTGTCCTATCAAGTTCTAAGAAGCAGACCAGTTTCCACTGTTGAATGATCCTAACAACACATGCATCAAGGCAAAAGCATGCTAGAATGAAGTTCTGATAGCATAGTGAACACACAAAACATCATTAAATAGATATACAAGTATTTACATCAAGTACCTACAAGGAAGAACCAACAAAGGATTTAGTTCTCCATAACTGGGAAGCTTCCTTTACAACAAAGAGTAGAGAAAAATGAAGGATTGAAGGAATACAAGCGGTGAGGATGTCTCCTTCACCTCTAGAACCTTACAATCACTCACAGACTCATCTCATGCTCTCAAGACGACTTCCTTTCCAAGCTCGGTTCTCTATAGGTGTTCGCACAACAAAATCTCAAAACTCTCTAGAACTTAGACCTTTCTCTCTCTAGAAATCTCTAGACATGCAGAAGCTTCAAGAAAAGGCCAAACTCCTCTCCAAAATCTGATTTCAGGCTTAAATAGGTGGCTTTGTTTGTGCTAGCACGCTTAGCGTAACTCTGAACCGCTTAGCGCGCATTAGTGGATTTCGACTTAGCGCGTGCTTTTCTTGCTTAGCGGATGGATTGAAGCAGTGCGCTTAGCGGGATGACCCTTCGCTCAGTGAACATGCACAGCTCATCCTTCTTCGAGATTCTTCCTCGCGCTCAGCCGAGGAGTGTTGAGCTCAGCGGTTGGCTTGCTAAGCCAGAAGATTGGCTTAGCGAGAGGATGAAAATCAGCACTTCACAAACTTTCCTAATTAACCTGAAATTGAGAGGAAATGGTTATTAAACACACAAAATGGAAATACTAAGTACTTATTACCTATCTTTAACAAAAAGTAATTACAATACTACAAAACAACCATAAATTGGAGGAGATTTGATACAATTTACACAAGTTTTATACACAAAAGTTAGTCGTATTCATCGACTAACAAACTCCCCCAAATTTACAGTTTTGCTTGTCCTCAAGCAAACATAGAACAACTCACTGGTCCCCAAGTGGCAATAACATGCAGTGACTGTGTACAAATGTGTATGCAACACAAGTTACTGATTGCATGATAAAAGAATAAAGCAAAATGCCCTCATAAGTTGTCTTTCACAAAGCATGCAGTTATTCAAAGAGAAGAATAAAATGTAATCTGTACAATTAGATGAAGTTAGGCATAAGACAAATATCAAGGAAAGTAGCTTAAACCACAGTCTCATGGCTTCTGTTTCACTTAAGCACAAGTGTTTAAGCTATTCATTAATAACAACTAGCAAGAGGTCCAATCTTTGAACTTCATCTCATGTCATCAAGTCAAGAATGCATAAACAGAATCAAAAGGACTTTTCACAGGCTTGTAGTGAGGCTTGGCTACAAAAAATCATTGTTTTTTCTAGGATTCAAAGGCTTAGATTCTAAGAGAGCACAAATCCTACACTTATCAGAGTAATCTTTTCAATACAATTAGCTTACTCACTAGCCTTTCACTTTAATTTGCTTTTGACCTTTTTACAACAACACACATTTTTTTTATTGTTTTTTTTAACACACAAAACTTATTTGTTGTGTGTGCTGATGCTTTACCTTTTACTTTACATTCCAATCAACTCCACTCCCCCAAATTTGGGGTAATTCTCCTTGAACTATCTGCTCTCCTAGAATCTAAACAAGGTATCTGGAGATAATCATTTAAGTTCAGGGTTCAATTTTGACAATATCATTTAGCTCACAAAGGGTGCAAAGGATACAATTATCATTCAAGGTAAGCTTTTTGGTCAATTGGCTTGTATATACACAATCATGACCTTCATCATCTCCTCATTCATACATTTCATTCTAGATTTTAGAGATTGATGCAAAGACCATTACTCAAAGCTAGTTTTTCACTCACAGTTTAAGATCACACTCTCACTGGTTATGGTTCAAGCTTCTCTTTCTCAATCAACCTGTCTATTGACTAACAATTCTAATTAAAAGTTCACATACTTGTTCTTTCTTTGTCTAACATACATACTTGCTCAAACTTATGAAAAGAAACACAAATTCCATCACAATCATGCATTTAATCCAAAAGCCCAAGTGATTAATTAAAGACTTCAAGATCAAGCATCAAGAATCCAATCCAAGATTCAAGATTCAAGAGAAGAAATCAAGAAGCAACAAGTCAAGACTTCATAAAGGATAAGTATTAAAAGAATTTTTCAAAAACCAAGTAGCACAGTTTGTTTTACAAAAGAATTTTCTCAAATTTTCTAAGTTACCAAAGTGATTACTCTCTGGTAATCGATTACCAGTTATCAGTAATCGATTACTAGTGACCAGTTTGGTTTTCAAAATGTTTTCAAATGATTTGTAACGTTGCAAAATGATTTTCAAATAGTGTAATCGATTACACTATATTAGTAATCGATTACAAGTGAATTTGAATGTTGGAATTCAAATCCAATTTTGAAGAGTCACAACTTTTCATAAAATACATTGTGTAATCGATTACCAGTGAATAATTTTAAAGAAAAAGTTAAGAGTTATAACTCTTAACATGGTTTTCTCAAAAGTCATAACTCTTCCAGTGGTTTCTTTGACCAGACATGAAGAGTCTATAAAAGCATGACTTTGACACATGTTCAAAAGATAATATATTCTTCCAAACAATCGTTTTTCACAATCTTTCTCTAACCATTGCCCATTGCTTTTTCTTTGGCAAAAGGCTTTCTAAACTTTGTTTTCAAAACTTTGTTTTTTCTACAAGTGGAAATTTTGCAGAAAACAAAAGTGTGCTATCTTTTCTTCTTTCTCCCTTTTGTAAAAAGATTCAAAGGACTAACCGCCTGAGAATTCTTTTGATTCTCCCTTCTCCCTTTTTTTTCAAAAGATTCAAAGGACTAACCGCCTGAGAATTCTTTTGATTCTTCCCCTTCCCTTTAAACAAAATATTTCAAAGGACTAACCGCCTGAGATATCTTTTGTTTCCCCTTACAAAGATTCAAGGGACTAATCACGAGAGAATTCTTTGTCTTAACACATTGGGGGGTACATCCTTTGTGGTACAAGTAGAGGGTACATCTACTTGGGTTGTAATACTGAGAACAAAAGAGGGTACATCTCTTGGGATCAGTTCAAGTGGAGGGTACATCCACTTGGTTGTTCAAAGAGAACAAGGGAGGGTACATCCCTTGTGGATCTTTGCTTGTAAAGGATTTTACAAGGTTATTGGAAATCTCAAGAACCAGTGGTTGCTTGGGGATTGGATGTAGGCATGGGTTGTTGCCGAACCAGTATAAATCTTATGTTTGTCTTCTTCTTCCCTACACTCTTTACTTTTCTGCTATGTACTTTTATTTATGCTTTACTTTTTTCTAAGTTATTGTTTTTGTTCTTTACTTCCTCATAACTTAGTAGTAAAGCCTAATTAAATCTAGTAATATTAAGAAGGATAATTTTTAATTAGTCAAGACACATTAATAACTAATTCAACCCCCCTTTCTTAATTATTCCGAGGCCACTTGATCCAACACTGAATGCTGAGGTGAGGATAGGTCCACCACTAGTGTGGGTGGATCTGATGTGACCTCTCGAGACCTCTCAGAAGTAGCAGCAACTTCCTGTCTCACCTGCCTCCTCCTCTACCATGAATGGCTCTGGAATGGTGGCCTCGGATGACTCATCCTCTATATGCTGCGGTACCTGGGCGGTGGAACCATCATCTTCCTTGTGAAGAGAAGGTTGGGTCCCAGGCCAGGCTACCCTTGTAACGACCCACCTCGTCTCTACGATATCCACACTCTAATATACACTAATTTCAATATGTATAAAAAAACTCCCTTAATTTTGCTTATAAAAACCAAAGTAATTTTGTCACAACATGCATTCATCCAACAACACGCCATTACTTAAGTGAATACACATAATTATATAGAAGCAGTAACTCGGTACACGTCATACACATAAACAAAAATTAAATATGTTCATAAATATAATTAAAATATAAAGTTTACATCTTTGATTCAATAAAATAAAACTTCAAAACCAACTATGGAGGAGTTGATCACAAAACACAACTCCCTCCTAAAATAATGCCAATGTCATCACGTCGGCTCAGCGGCTCCTCACCAGAATTTCACTTCCTACACCCTGCTGTTGTCATTCTGCTCCCACGAACAATGTTCGTGATCATCACAGGTATTAACCACACGATACAAAATTGCAAGGGTGAGTTCATTATAAAAAGAACCAATACCAATTCTAAATAACCACAATTAGCAAGGAACATAGGCAAACATGATGAGCATACACAACAACAATTATTCAACACTCATATCCAAAAAGTATTCATCATCCACATCCAACAATTACTCATCATCCATCCACGGACCCAATCAAGACTGCACAGAATGATGCATGCACCTGACTCAACACTCAGATGCAATGTGGTACGTACCAACAACAACCAAATATCAGGAAATAGCCTAAGCGTGTCCACACGATACTCTCACTTAGGGAAATGTGCTGAGTTTGTCGAGACCACCCGGTTGTGCATGTAACAGCCCCCCTCCCATAGGTGATCAGCCTGGGAGCCCAAAGGTGTTCCCAACCAGGTGACAAGCCCCCTAGTGATGTAAGCTCCATTTGAGCTTGTAAGCCTAGGATCTTCTTCATCAATGGATTCTTTTGCTTCTTGGAAGATGAATGGCAGCGGAATGGAGAAGGAAGAGAGAGAGGAGACGCTACTTCAAGGAGAAGATGAGTCTAGAAGAAGCTCACCACCATAGGAGGCCATGGATAAGAGCTTGGAGGAAGAAGGAAATGAATGAAGGGAGAGGAAGAAAGGAGCACGAAATTTTGTGCTCTAAAATCTAAAGTTTAATATTCAAATGATCAAAGTTCCAAAAAAATGCACACACATGACCTCTATTTATAGCCTAAGTGTCACACAAAATTGGAGGGAAATTTGAATTTCAATTCAAATTTTACTTGAATTTGGAATTAAATTTGTGGAGCCAAACTTTGGAGCCAAAATTTCACTAATTATGATTAGTGAATTTTAGTTATGGTTCAGCCCACTAATTTAAGATCAATTCCAAGATTCTCCACTAAGTGTGCTTAGGTGTCATGAGGCATGTAAAGCATGAAGGACATGCACAAAGTGTGACTATATGATGTGGCAATGGGGTGTAGTAATCAAATGCTCACCTCCCCCTCTAAAATTAATTGAATTGGGCTTCTACCAATTCAATTAAATTTATTTCCAACCACACACATCAAATATTCACTTAGTGCATGTGAAATTACAAAACTATCCCCAATACAAAAACTTGTCTAGGTGCCTTAAAATACAAGGGCTAAAAAATCCTATATTTCTCGGGTACCCTACCTGCAATATGGAGCCCTAAATACAAGGAACAAAATTAATGAAACCTTAATCTAATATGTTCAAAGATAAGTGGGCTCATACTTAGCCCATGGGCCCAAAATCTACCCTAAGGCTCATGAGAACCCTTGGACCTTCTCTTGCATCTTTGGCCTAATCTTCTTGGAGTCTTCTGTCCAATGCCCTTGGGGGGTAGGATTGCATCATTTCCTCCCCCTTGAAAAGGATTTGACCTCAAATCCAGAGGTTCTTGAAACTCATGGATTCTTTCCTCAACACCTATAAAAAGAATAAAAACATATGTATTAGTGATGTTGGGTATGTTAGAGTACGGTAAGGACGGAAAACCCCTTTCCTGACCATCTTCCCATGAGAGAATATAGTTCCTCACCAACTCACTGAGTGGTGCTACAAGTATAGAAAAATATGGGACAAACCTTTTGTAAAAGTTTGTTAAGATATTGAAGCCCCAAATTTCCCTTATACTTGGTGGAGTAGGCCACTCAGGAATGACCTTTATTCTCTTAGGGTGCATGGGAAGCCCTTGATCACTATTTAAAAAGTTAGGAAAAGTAATGGAATAAAACATACTTTTTTCTTTATTTTCATGTTGATTATTCCTACAAAAAATTATGACAAACCTAAGGTGTCCCACATGAGCACCGAGGTTTGCATTGAAACAAAAAATAAGAACAAACCTACCTAATGAGTCCCTATGTACACAAATCATGAAGATGTTGGGTGCATGAGTGATTTTACAAAAGAGTGTTGCACCACTCAACACATTCATCATACCACCTATCATAAGGATTTGGTGTCTAATAATACCTATTTTGGGCACCAACAAAGCACAAGGATTTAAGCTCTTGCAAACCAAACCCTCATCCAACAACTCCTTTACTTGAGGAATAAACTCAAGCCTAAGAGGTGTGGCAATGCTAACAAGTGTCTTTTTACAAAGGAGAAAATGTGGAGGTTGTCTAAGAGGGGAGATTTCTTTAATATTTGTCTTTATTTCAAAATGGCTTTCCTTCTTAGCTAACCTCTTGGAGGAGACACTTACCTCCTTACACTCCTCATTAACCATTAAAGGTTTTCCTTCTTCTTGGGGTAGATCTCTTCACTAGATTCTTCCCCTTTTGCTTCTTCACTTTCACTAGAGGAAGGTGAAGTAGTAGCCTCTTCTTGGCTACTATAAATGTCTTGGCCCCTCATAATCATGGTTTTCATGGTGGGGCATTGAGAAATAATGTGTCCTCTTCCAAAACATTTAAAGCATTTCATGGAGCTAGTCTTCTCTTGCATACTAGCCTTAAGGGGTTGCTTTTCTATTGTCTTCCCCTTATCATCTTTAGGATTAGAAGGTGTCACCCCTAAGATGCCTTGACCTTGGTCTTTCTTTGGATAAGAGTGAGAGCCATAAGATTTTGAAGTAGATTTCCTTTTAAGTTGTTGCTCCACCCTTATTTCCCAATCTAAGTTAGCCTCTACATTTTCCTTCCCATGAAAGTATGGGAGGCCATGGATAAGAGCTTGGAGGAAGAAGGAGATGAATGAAGGGAGAGGAAGAGAGGAGCACGAAATTTTGTGCTCTAAAAGAGCTTTGAAATCTGAAGTTTAATATTCAAATGATCAAAGTTCCAAAAAAATGCACACACATGACCTCTATTTATAGCCTAAGTGTCACACAAAATTGGAGGGAAATTTGAATTTCAATTCAAATTTTACTTGAATTTGGAATTGAATTTGTGGAGCCAAACTTTGGAGCCAAAATTTCACTAATTATGATCAGTGAATTTTAGTTATAGTTCAGCCCACTAATCTAAGATCAATTCCAAGATTCTCCACTAAGTGTGCTTAGGTGTCATGAGGCATGTAAAGCATGAAGGACATGCACAAAGTGTGACTATATGATGTGGCAATGGGGTGTAGTAAGCAAATGTTCACCTCCCCCTCTAAAATTTAATTGGATTGGGCTTCTACCAATTCAATTAAATTTATTTCCAACCACACACATCAAATATTCACTTATTGCATGTGAAATTACAAAACTACCCCCAACACAAAAACTAGTCTAGGTGCCTTAAAATACAAGGGCTGACAAATCCTATATTTCTCGGGTACTCTACCTACAATATGGAGCCCTAAATACAAGGACCAAAATTAATGAAACCTTAATCTAATATGTACAAAGATAAGTGGGCTCATACTTAGCCCATGGGCCCAAAATCTACCCTAAGGCTCATGAGAACCCTAGGGCCTTCTCTTGCATCTTTGGCCCAATTTTCTTGGAGTCTTCTATCCAATGCCCTTGGGGGGTAGGATTGCATCACCTAGTACAAAGTACACTTGGCCACAGTTACTCTATTTCCTGTGTCATATGAGCTATGATCACGACCAAAAGTAAGTGCCAAAGATCATGGACCAATTAAAGCGCCTAAGCATCCCCTCAGAAATGCTTAGATTCTCTAACCACGCTAGTTACCCATGTCTGGGCCATCCGACAAGGTCAGTGCACTCTACCCCCCATGACATACACTTCATACGACGCATGATTGTGGCTAAAAGCTAGTGCCAAAGACCCTAGAAGGTCAGTGCACAGTGCCCCCCACGATCATACACAACATCCAACGTATGAACGTGGCCAAAAGCTAGTGCCAAAGACCCTGGAAGGTCAGTGCACAGTGCCCCCCACGAACATACACAACATGCACATGCCAATGAATTTCCAACATCAATCAACATTTCATTTCCATGTCATTCTCAACATAAATATCATCTCGTCTCAATGACGTTATCAACAACAACAACAACCTCATTTTATATTCACATATTCATCAATAATAACAATTCATGTTGACATGGTCTTTATTAACAACGTCATCTCAAATCAATATCATCATTATCATCACATATCAATTAAAATCCTCAATAGCAACATCAACAACAAATCGCATTTCACACACACACATACACACACACACACACACACACACACACACACACACACACACACACACACACACACACACACACACACACACACACACACATATATATTTCATGCCTGAGATTCACACTCACGGTCTTCAAACAACACAATTCAAACAAACACAACAATATCATTCATCACAATACATTTATATATCGCATCCCATTCGTCAAAACATAATTTCTCTTGAAAAACCAACATACATATCAATAACAATTTTATCGCATCCCATTAGTTAAAAACATAATTTTCTTGAAAGAAAAAATCAGCATGGAACAGGGATAGGCAGATATCCTCATAGCTAGGTTCCCTGACCCTAACTATGGTGTTAAAGCGGTAAATTTTATAACAAAGTTAACAACAATACTCTGGGTCAAACACCCACGTTACTTCATGAAAGAGTTGAGAGCATTTCGGATTTTACAAAGGGATATCATTTGGAAGTTCCGACCATGCCAATGTGACCGGGATTCAGTGTAGGTTACGAAAATAACATGCATTTCATGAAAGGATAACTTTTACAAAGTCTCTTTGCTCTAGGGTTTTTCAGAGGAAACGTAAAACATGCAATGGTGGTTCCCAAAGTCAGAAAAGATGCAAAGACAAGATGAAACTAACAAGAAACAAGTGTAGAACCATGGTTACCTCGAAGGAAAATGAAAGGTTAGATTAAGGTTTCGTTCTCTACCGAAACCACAAGGCAAGTTGGAAGATTCCGCTTCGGTTGAAGGGTTCCTCTTGGTGTGGGGTTTCAACGGAGAACAAAGACGATTTGTGGTGGCTAATGGTGGTTGTGGGTGATGGAGAAAGTGATTGGGACGCTAGAAATGGTTTTGGAAGGAAGAAAGGAGAAGAAATGGCATTTTTCCTAAGCTACACGAAAGCAAAGGCTGAAACGCTCAAATGAGAAATGCTCTCGGGAATGGAAGCTTCACGCATACTCCAGACATCTTCTCAAAGATCCCAACGGTCAAATCATGGAAAAGTGTCTTTTGAAGCTGCAGACCATATTTCAAAAAGATCCAACGGTTAACGAAGGCTGGGCAGCATTTTTACCGAGGCAGCTCATGTAACTTCCTCAAGAAGCTTCATTAAGAGGCTTCCTCAAGAAGCTTCCTCGTGGCTTCTTTGAGAAGCTTTCTCAAGAGGCTTCTTTGAGAAGATAGATCCTTATCTACCCACACCCCTCTATTAACTAAATTAACCTCCTTGAAAATAATTACGGATAAAATAACACAACAAATACAATCAAACATCAAACATAATTATTAATATATAGATATATATAATAGGGTGTTACAACCCTCTCCAGAAACTGCTCAACAGAAGGAATGGATCCTGGAGGCGCCACCACCTGTAAACTCTGAAGTAAAATAATTTGTCCCTGATGAATGCTCTGAAGCATGGCTTCAAAGCGTTGAGAATCACTCTGAGCTGGGACTGAAGGAGCTGTTGAAGTGGATGCTGGAGTAGTAGCTGCAAATGTCGAAGGAAGCTCAGCTGGCCTCGCCCTCGCCCTCGCCCTCCTAGCCCTTCAAATAGAAACTGTCAGATCCTTAGGATTCCAACAGTTCTTCCTGATGTATGCCAAGTTAATGACTGGGCTAAGGCACTTAAAAGTAAGGTTGTTAGAGACAACCCCTCTGGCTTTACATAGGGCGGTGATCAGAGTAGGAAAGCCAAGTCTAGAAGAGTTGGACTGGGATATAGAAGTCATCTGGCCAGAAATGAGAGCTCCTACGTTCATGTCCATGCAAGAGACTAGGCCAAAGATCAGCCTAGCTCTGTCCACTGTCAGATCAAAGGTATGTGATGTGGGGGCCAAGTTGGAGTATGAGAGAACACTCCACACCTGGGCTAAAGTAGTCAAATCTTTCCTGAGAATCCTCCCAAGATGGCCCTTAGTGTTCAAGATGAACCCTCAGCTTGGTATGCATAAGGCAACCTCAATCTCTCTATAATTTGTGGGTAGCCTGCAATATTTAGAGTATGTGGGCAAAGTCTCACCCTCTGCCAACACCACAGGTGTCTCCAAGAATGTGTTGAGGCTGTCAGCGTCGATCTTCACTAGATGGCCTCTGACTCTGGCTTGCTTTGGTGAAGGACCCTCAGAGCTGTATAGGTTTGCATAGAATTCTTTCACCAAAGCTAAATCTATGTTGCTATCGACCAAATTGGTGAGGCTTTTATGGAAATTACGCCTCTTCAACTCAGTCTTAAAATCATCCAACTCGGTGTGGTAGAGCTCCACCTTCTTTTCTGGCAAGATGTTTCTCCCCAAGACATTATCCGTGTACCGGTTCTAAGCATCTAAGGAGTGAAATCTCCTTGGATCATATTGTGTTGTGGGTCTTTGATCGAGGCCGTGCCCGAATCAAATAAACATTAAAAATGCAGTATCTAGGAAGTGATCCTAGGTTGTCTCCCAACGAGTAATGGTCAACCAAACATTCATAACAGATAGTAATAAAACAGTAATGAATTGGGGGGGGGGGGGGATTGTTTGTCTTTGTAAATTAAACAGCGAGTAAAATTGAATTAGAAAATATCAGAATTAAAACACGTTGCTTCCCCTTAATTCACAAGCAAGTCTCTTATCCTAGGTTGCGAGAATTTATCCTTTATCAGTTCAACCACTTAATCCAACCCTAAATTAAATTACTAAGCGAAATTTAACATAAGATATTCATTATGTGATTAAGCAACACATACACCAATTAATCATGAACGATCATTAAGCATGAACGTAAATTAAGCGCAGAGACAATTAATCAAGCACTAAGCATGCATGGATTAATAGCAACAAATACAGAGTAATTGGTGAAGAGGAAAAACTAATCAGAATTTAATAGTAATAATAGAACCTCAAAGAGAGCTGTGCTTGATCCTCAAGAGAAAACAACGCTGGAGACTTAGCCTTCCATTAATCAGTAGAAAACGAAGAAAACTAGAATTATTCTTCCAAAACGAAAAAGTGTCTAAAAGAAGAAGAGAAGCCTAAAACTAAAAACGAAAAAGGAGAGAGAGGGGTCCTCAAACTAGAGCTTTGGTGCTGTTATATATTTTCAACCCCAAAGCTTACAAATCTGTTTTAAGTCCAAGCGCATAAATAAAATAAAATCTAGATGAAATAAAATCTAAATAAGATAAGATAAGATAAGATCTAGATGAAATAATATCTAGATTACATAAAATCTAGATAAGATAAGATTTGATCTAGATAAGATAAGATTTGATAAAATTGTCTGCTTTCTTCAAGTCCAAGCCCAATTCTGGATTCAAGCCCAATTGCTTATAATTCTCCTGAAATTAAATTAAAAACACAAAATTTGTCCAATAGGCCCAAATGATAAAACTGCATAATTAATTTGATAATTAAGGCTAATCAGTAATTAAAATAGTGACAAAAGGGTTAAGAAATAGGAGAAAATGATGACACATCAAATCCCCCCACACTTAGCTTTTTGCACTCTTGGGCAAAAAAAAAAAACAAAGCAAAGGACTAATCCAGAGACATTAAAGAGAAACAAACACAACAACAATTACATATTTCTCAATGAATCTCAAGGAATGAAAAGAATGGGTAACATCCAACACGTAAAGAGTTAAAGAATCAAGGCCGTCATGAAAATCACCCAAGCATCTCAAACATGGCAAGATAGTCAATCAACTCAAGAATGAAAAGTGATAAAGCTTGACAAGATATGCACTCTATCTCTCAAGTGTCTAGGCTATTGTTTACTCTCAAAGCACCCATGAAAACTGTAACATCCTAGAAATTTCTACCCGGAGTTTTCGGAAACGATGTATTTTGAATGATTATATATATATAAGTATTATTCAGTGTATATGCAAATATATGTTCTTGGTAGAAATAGGAGTAGTGGGGGCAAGATACGCGGGTTAGGCTAATTAAGGAAGAGAAATCCATAACTGGGAGGTTATGGGTTAATTCTTAAGTAATTAGTCTAAAAATCATCGTTTTGCATGCGACTTAAAATTTAACGAAACCAACCTCTGAACCACGCTCGGGGTTTTATTCTGAGCGTTTTGATATATATATTGGTTACTTTCGAAAACTGGCCCCGCAAGGAACTGGAACCAGAGAAACGACATGCAAACCGAGGCAGGATTTTAGCGTTTCAAAGGTCAGATTTTCTCACTTTTGTGACTGAGTATAGGTCACAATCAAAAGAGAAAGTGGGCCCTTTTTGCTCCACTCAAATGGGGACATGTGGCATAGCTTAAATAAAATAATAGAAAAAGAGAAAACCCTTTTATTTTAAAACCAAAAAGCTTTTCTCTCTCTTCACTCAGCCCCCACACTTTTTTCAGACAGCTCTCTCTCTCCCTCACGTTGCCATTTTCTTCTTCTTCATTCTCCATTGAAGCTCCAAGCAAAGCTTCAACCTTTGGCCATCATTTCTGCCCCAAATCGCGAAAGGAGGACATTTTCGGGGTCGTGAAGTGCAAGGCTACGAGTGGGACTTCGAAATTTCAGGTTTGGGTGGACTTCTTTCTCCTTTAATTTTCGTGGGTATGGGGTTTGGGGAGATATGATGGGTAGTCTTGCTAGGTTTCTACTGTGTGATGATTATTTGTGAAGACAATTGTTGAAAGCTTGTTGAAATTGCCATGTTTGGATGAGTTAGACATACCCATTCTGTTTTAGGGTTTTTGTGATGATGTTTGTGATGTTTATATGCTGAAATTGCCCATGGAAAACTGTTAGAGATGAAATGTAGAGTTAACCTAGGGTTGGAAAGTGAGAATGTGGTGTTATGAGTGGAAAAAGAGTGAGGCTTTGAGAGTTGGAAGGTTAAGTCTGAATTCTGTGGTAAATGGAGGTTAAAATGAGTTAATCCTAGCTTGAAATGTCATTTAGGACATGTGAGAAAGGTTAGGCTGAGCTAGAGAGAAAAACAAATGACCAAAGTGAACCAAGGGCCATTTCTAGGGCAAAATTGGGTGTTGAAGAGTCAAATTTTGATTTGGTGGAATTTTAGGTGTAAATCCAGTTTGGGCAAGTTTAGATTGATGTTATGGACTGGTGTGAGGTGAGAGTTTGCTTCAAATTTACCTCATTCTAAATTTCACTTTTCAAACCTAGAAAACCCATTGAATTGAGGGGTTTTGGACACCTAGATTCTGTGTTGCTGTGTTTTGAAGCTTGATTTTGGGTTAGACATGATTGATACATGATTTGGCACTTGTAGGAATTGATTTGGGCAAGATTGGATGAGAGGAAGTGTGATTTTCGAAATCTGCACTTATGCAGAATTTTGCTGTCAAAATAGGTGCAGCAGGATTTTGGCTTTGTGCAGAAAAATGCTTGTGTGTGGTTGGCTGTGGAAAGTCTAGTGCAGAATGAGTTCTGGATGTTTGCTAGTAGATCCCAACGGTCACAATGTAGGCTTATGTACTATAGACTTCCAGTAAAATTTTGGAGTCGATCCAACGGTTAACGAATTGGATCGAAGGAATTGTTACTGGGGTCTTTAAGTGAGAAAAGCTGTGATTTGGTTGGTGTTTTGGCAGAGTTTTCTGCCTTTGCTCTGTTTTGCTTGGCTGTGATAGCTTGTGTTGTTTGAATGTTGTTTTGCTTGGATGTTGTGGAAGCTTGGGAGGATTGATGGGGACCCGGTGTTGAGAGAAACGAGGATATGGGCTACGTGGGAGTACGTGAGCTCAGTTGGAGGTGGGCAACAGGGGATGGTGGGTTTATGCGCGCTTTGTGGATGAGGAAAACTTGTTGTGCACCATCGCCCGACCGCCACCTAGTACCACATGTGATGGGTACCCCATAACCCTACAAGCTTGAGATGAGGAAGTGTTGAAGGGTGAAACTTCCTGCTTTTATTGTTGACCACAGAGTGGTACCTGGAGATATGTCGCGGGGGTCAGGAGACCTTGGGGACGTCAGGTGGGGTGCTATTGCCCAAAACCAAGCTTGACCAATCCCGACCTAACCCGGGCATAGTCGGTCAGTGAGAACCTGTGATGTACCTAAACAGGCGAGCTCCTGGCAGTCAACAGATAAAAGGAACAAAGACCACAAAGCAAGGAGGCTTGTGGTGGCTGGCCAGCTGTGAATTTTGTGTGACATGTGGATTGTGGCCTCTGGTAATCGATTACCAAGGGTGGGTAATGGATTACAAGGCTTAAAAATGAAGATAGGAGGCTAAGATGGTCTCTGGTAATCGATTACCATGGGGTGTAAGTGATTACCAGGATTGAAAACGAAGTCAGGAAGCTAAGGGAGCCTCTGGTAATCGATTACCAGCCTGTGTAATCGATTACACAGAGGGATGGGTCACTGGTAATCGATTACCAGGTATGTGTAATCGATTACACAGTGCATTTTTGCATATTTCATGTTCTGAGGCTGTGTAATTCAAGTTTAGCCTCTGGTAATCGATTACCAAGGCTGTGTAATCGATTACCAGAGATGAAAAGCCTTAAGATACTCATTTTAATTGCATGTAGTGGTTATGAAACGTATTGTGCGGCGGCATAGTTAGATTCTTGTGAAAGAGTCTACCCCTTTCTTTTCTTCCTTGTAGATCGTGATGGCGGCGCAGCTAATCCGTGATCGAGTAGAGATGGAGTGCCTAGAGGGAGCTTGGGAGACCCTCGAAGGCAACACGAGGTGCCGATTTCGGGGCACCATTCGATTCACGGCTACATCTTTGGTGCATCCAGATGAACCTGCACGGATGCTTCAGCGCACGGTGGAGTGGATACTACCCACGCCTACACCATATCGTCTAGTGGAGCCCGTCCAAGTGATCGAGGTAACGTCATCCGAGGAAGACCCTGAGGAGGATCTGGAGGAGCTACCTCCTGAGCCTGCTGTGGATGCCCTTGACTTTCTAGAGGGTGATGAGAATCCACTTCTTGAGGTGGATTCTCCCGAGGAAGTCATGTCGGCATCTGAGGCAGACTCTACGGAGGATAGTGGCCCGGGGGAGATGGCGATCAGCGGAGGCTCTTCATCATAGTGGACAGCTCTTCGGACTAGTTTTATATACTTTTTGAGGGTGGGTGTATCTAGGACTGACTGTTAGGTTTACTCTTTTGTTTTTGTATGGGTAGACCTGATGTATAGGAATTTGATGATTGTATACATGTGGCTGAAGCCACCACTATGGACACCTTTGCTCTGGATGACACTGTATTTTGTAAAACTCCCATATTTTGGACAGCTTTAAATGATGAATGCATTTATGATCGATCTTGTTATTTGAAAATAAAGCATTAGCAACTTTAATTATAAAAGAGTTTATCGACCGTATTTTATTCTTTTATTTTCACGTGACGACCTAAAGTAATGGCTGGTACATTTTTCTTTTTGAAACAGCAAAATAGTTTAGAGATTATGAGCGGTAAGAAAGAAATGACTCCGAATAGAGTTGTGAACTGGCCATTCAGGACTCTATAGTGAGGATTTTCCTTCTAAACCTAGTTATGGTGAAAAGAGAAAGAAATGAAAAAGAAAAAGAAAAAAAAATTTACCATGGTTTTTGTTATTTAAATCATTACTATCAAACCAGTCATTAATTTAGGGACGCCACAAAAACAAACACCACATAGACTTGGCAAGACTTTAAAATTGACAACCACATCACAAACACATGCACATGAGGATCAAAAGGTCTTTTAAGGTTGTAATGGGGCCAAGGACAAGGTAGATGAAAGTATGGGATAGTAGCTAAAACCCAAAGGAATAGAGGAGCAATGGGGAATAAGTGGGAAGTAAGAAAAAGTAGTAAACCCCAAAACCAAAATTAAAAAGTAAACCCAAAACAAAATCAACCAAGTCCTTAAACCAATCCAAGTCTTCAAACCAAGACCTCATTTATTCAACTTCATTCTTTTTCTATTTTTTTTTTCTTTTTTCTTTTTTTTTTGATTTTTTTGATTTTTTTTCTTTTTTTTAACGTGAACAGTAGCAACTGAAAGCATTTGAAAAATAAAGCAACGATTAGGCAATATATGTATATACATCAAGCATGGCCAAAATACCTCATCAAGCATGGCCAACAAAAACATATCATCCAATGAAACATACCCCCCTCCCCCCCCCCCCCCCCACACACACACACTTATTCCCACAACAATTCCAAAGCTCCAAAATTCCTTAAGGGTAGGGTGAAATCATGATTTTTCACTTAAGGCTTGTAATGAGCTCAAAACAAAGAAAGGGGAACATAGGCTCAAAGGGGCTATCAAAGGAATTAATTCAGGGTAGGCTCATTTGGCTAGAGGCTTATAAGAATAAAATGCCTAAATCATCTCCCAACATGCATGTGAAGCAAGAAGTATCAACAAGAGTCAAGCCAAGGCTATTGTGCAAGCAATCAATGGGGCAAAACACACCGAATAAAATAGATGATGATGGCTCAAATTCTCACCAAGGGTAAATCTATCACTTTCAATTCGAACCTTCAAAACTAACTTGACATGTAGAGAAAAACAAGGGTTTCAATTCACAAAATGCCAAGAAACTCTTATTTCAAAAACAATTACCCATTACTTGTACATAACCCAAAATTCAAAGAGGAACATGCAATGTTGTACATAAACATAAAACCAAAATAACAAAATTAACCTAGAACCTAACAAACTTAAACTAGAAAACCTAATAAAATTAAACTAGAATACCCAACAAAGTTAAAGAACAATCTTTCCCCCCCCCCCCCCTCACACTTAAACAACACATTGTCCTCAATGTAGCACAATCATAAGATCAAGAGCAATCAAAGAAATCAATAAAATTTGGACAAGTGCAATAAAAGTAAAGAAGGAGACAGAAGAAAGAAAACTCCCTAAGTCATGTTGGAAAAGAAATAAGGTGAAGTAAGGAGATCTTTTGAGCAAGGACAACCCCCAATGCGTAATTGGATGTATCGCACATTAGCTCAAATGGGGCTGTCCAATCAGGTGCCTGAATGATAGGGGTGGTAGTCACCGCACGCTTGAGGCAATCAAAAGCCTCTTTGCATTGGCCATCAAAATCAAACTACACCTTCTTTTGCAGCATATTGGATAGTGGAAGGGCCACTTTGCTAAAATCCTTGATAAAGAGCCTATAAAACCCTGCATGACCAAGAAAAGAACGAACCTCTCGCACGCAAGAGGGGTAAGGCAATTGTGAAATAACATCTATTTTTGCAGGGTCTACCTCTATGCCCCTACTGGAAATGATATGCCCTAAAACTATACCTTGTTCTACCATGAAGTGACATTTTTCAAAATTCAGCACAAGGTTAGTTTCAATGCATCTACTTAGAACTCTATCTAGACTATCCAAACATGTATCAAAAGAGGATCCATAAACAGTAAAATCATCCATAAACACCTCTATGCAAGTCTCTAAAAAATCACTGAAAATGCTAAGCATACACCGTTGGAAGGTACCAGGGACGTTGCATAGGCCAAAAGGCATTCTCCTATAGGAAAAAGTGCCAAAGGGACAGGTGAATGCGGTCTTTTCTTGATCCTCAAGAGCAATATGAATTTGTAAATAACCAGAAAAACCATCAAGAAAACAGTAATGAGATTTACCTGCCAAGCGCTCAAGCATTTGATCAATGAATGGCAGGGGAAAATGATCTTTTCTGGTTACCTGGTTCAGCCTCCTATAATCAATGCAGACTCGCCAGCTGTTCTGCACTCTTATAGGGATAAGCTCATCCTTTTCATTATTGATCACTGTGAGGCCTGTCTTCTTAGGAACCACTTGGATTGGACTCACCCACTGGCTGTCAGAAATGGGGTAGATGATTCCAGCTTGTAAGAGCTTGGTCACTTCCTTTTTCACTACATCTAGAATAACGGGGTTGAGTCGCCGCAGTGGCTGCCTCACTGGCTTAGCTCCATCCTCTAAAAGTATCCTGTGCATGCAGGTAGATGGGCTAATACCAGGAATGTCTGCTAAAGTCCATCCAATGGCTTTCTTGTGCTTCTTGAGAACTAGCAACAACTTCTCCTCTTGCTTAGCATCAAGGGAGGCAGAGATGATCACTGAAAATTTTTCCATGTCCTCCAAGTAAGCATATTTGAGGGTTGATGGTAAGGGCTTCAACTTCGGTGTGGGTGGTGGCTGAACAGTGGGAGGAACCATGGTAGGAGAAGAAGAAGGTTCCTTAGCCTGTACCTCATAAAGCAAGTCAAAAGTAGATGTACTTCCTGCAACATGGTTAGTGCATTCTGACTCTAAAAAAACAACATCAAGAGGTACAACACCTAGAAAATCAGAACCAGATTCAAATTCAGATTCAGATTCAATGCATAAGGAATGACAAGTATGCAGATCAGATAAAAATGGATGTTTCCTACCAGAATCAAAATCAAACATATAATTATCAATAATCTGATCAATTATCTCAGCACAAAAAACAGAATGATCCTCAAATGGATGTTTCATGGCATCAAGAATGATTAAATGAACAACAATATCACCAAATTCCATAGACAATGTGCCAGCATAAACATCTATCTTGGTTCGGGCTGTTTTCATAAATGACCTGCCTAAAATAATTGGAACTAAACCATGGGAAAATCCCTCTTCCATATTAAGAACATAAAAATCAACAGGAAAAATAAGTTCACCAACCTGAACCAGCACATCCTCTATGAAACCTGCGGGGTAAGCAACATTTCTATTTGCCAAATGAATCACTACATCTGTAGATTGCAAAGGTCCAAGAAATAAAGAATTGAAAATGGATAGAGGCATGACACTAACTGATGCTCCTAGATCTAGCATGGCATTCTCAAATTTACTGTTCCCAATATTGCAAGGTATACAGAAAGTACCTAGGTCCTTACATTTCTCAAGAATGTGAGGAACATATTTACCTATCAATGCTGACACATTTCTGCCCATGCTAATCCTTTCATTGCCTTTGAGCTTCCTTTTGTGGGTGCACAACTCCTTTAGAAACTTGGCGTATCTTGGAATATGCTTGATGGCATCTAGCAGAGGTATGTTAACCTCTACTTTCCTGAAGGTCTCCAAGATCTCCTTTTCCACTTCTTCCATTTTTTTGTTTGGAATTGCTCTAGGTGGGAATGGAGGAGGAATAGGAGGCTGTTGTAAGTCATAATTACTAGAAGAAGGTCCACCTGCATGAAAATTTTTGTTAAGAAGCTTTCTCTTTTGTGAAACTATCTCATCCTCTTTTTCAGGTGTAGAATGAAGCTTGACAGGTTCAAGTGCAGGTGCTGCTACTTGTGGAGGCACTTGAATTTGGTTGCCAAACCTCAAGGTGATGGCACTCACATTTTTCGGATTCTGCACAGTTTGTGAAGGCAATTTGTCAGAATTTTGGGACTGAGCTTGATTCATCTGAGTAGCCATTTTCCCCATCTAATTCGTCAGACTCTGAATGGAGGCTCTTGTCTCTTGTTGAAATTGCATATTTTGGATGGTCATTTGCCTCACTAACTCTTCTAAGGAAGGTTGAGGAGGGGCCTCAGTTGCTGGTTGTCATTGTTGTGACTACTGCTGTTGTTGCTGCAATGGAGGAGGAACATATGGCTTGCTTGGACCAGCAGCATTCTGGAAATAAGGTATAGGTTGTTGTTGTTGTGGAGGGCTTGTCCATCTTAGATTTGGATGATTCCTCCAACCTGGATTGTATCTATTGCTTGAAAGGTCATAATTATTTTGTTGTTGGTTTTGTTGCTGTGGAGGTCTATTATAAATGTTTGCAGCATAAGCTTCAGGTTGCTCATTGACTCCAAATTTCTGCAAAGAAGGACAAAGATCTGAATGGTGATCTGCAGAAGAACATAGACCACAGACTCTTGCAACAGGTGTAGATTTCTGATTCATGGCAAGCTGGGTTACTAGGTTGACCAAGGCATCAAGTTTTCCTTCAAGCTTTTTATTTTCAGTAGATGAAGATGAATCCGTGGCCACCTCATGGACTCCTCTAAGAACAATAGCCTCATTTCATGCACTGAATTGTTGGGAGTTGGAAGCCATCTTCTTAATCAAATTCCTAGCCTCAGCAGGGGTCATATCACCAAGAGCTCCACCACTGGCAGCATCAATCACACTCCTCTCCATGTTGCTAAGTCCCTTATAAAAATATTGAAGAAGAAGTTGCTCAGAAATCTGGTGGTGAGGGAAGCTTGCACATAATTTCTTGAATCTTTCCTAGTACTCATACAAGCTTTCTCCACCAAGTTGCCTGATGCCTGAAATGTCTTTTTTGATGGTAGTGGTCCTAGATGCAGGGAAGAATTTCTCCAAGAACACCCTCTTAAGGTCATCCCAGCTGAAAATAGACCTGAGAGCAAGGTAGTATAACCAATCTTTTGCCACTCCCTCCAGAGAATGAGGAAAAGCCTTTTGAAAGATATGATCTTCTTGGACATCAGGGGGCTTGATGGTGAAACAAACAATATGGAACTCCTTAAGATGCTTATAAGGATCTTCACCTGCAAGACCATGAAACTTGGGCAGCAAATGTATTAGTCCAGTCTTGAGAACATATGGAACACCCTTATCAGGATATTGAATGCATAAGCTTTCATAAGTGAAATCAAGTGCAGCCATCTCCCTAAGAGTCCTATCACGAGGTGGAGGCTGAGCCATGTTCTCAGTATACAAATTAGTAATGGAATGCTCAAAATCAGAATATTCAGAATCACTAGCAACATAATACTCACAATGCTCACAATGCACCGAATGACCAGGATGCACACTATGTCTAACTAATCTATGAAAGGTTCTATCTATTTCAGGATCAAAGGGTTGTAAATCACCTAGATTGCCCCTAGTCATTCACTATATGCAGCAAATAATGTGTTTCTCAACAAGCACCTAACAAGGGGGTAAAACTACAACTATACTCAAACGATATCAAAATGAGCTGAAATTTTGTGAGGGACACCCTAAAATATTGAAAAGATAGCACAAAAAATTTCAAACAAAAATTCAAAGTCTAACTATGAAAACTACCTAAGCAAAGTTTAGAAAAATAGGACAATAATACTTAAAAAAAAACATAGTAAACAACTGGTTTTTCGAGTTTGGGAGTCCCCAACCGGCTTTAGCAGGTTCCACAGTATGGGAAATTTTTTTCTACCCCAAATGCATATATAATAATAGTTATTCTGATACCCGGAGCAAAAGTTATGGCCGTTTGAAGTTTTGCTAAACACAAGTTCTCAATTTTTTTTGAATCTCTCAAATCCAGCCACACCAAGTGTTCCTGGTATTTTTCACACAAAATATGAATCAAAAGAACCTACCACACAAAAATTCAGCCAAAAATAACAACCCTAACCATCAAAACAAAAATCGCCAATTAAATTGTAAACAGGCGTTGCTAATTCAGTCGCTAATGTAATGTTGTGTGAATAGTAACACAATCAGTCTCTAATTTCGTCGATAAGCACTATTCACAGCAAAACATAAAACTGAAACAGGGGAAACGCTGAACAAGGGGTACTACTAAATTGCAAAATAGGACATCAAATAAAACAGAGCAACGCACTAACACAACATACTAATACCACACTTAACACGACACAAACACACTAAACAAAAGAAGTAAACGTAAAACAACTAAACATAAAACACTAATCACTAGCTATTATGAACCTTTGGACCACTGCTCCCCAGAAACGGCGCCAAATTTGATCGAGGCTGTACCCGAATCAAATAAACATTAAAAATGCAGTATCTAGGAAGTGATCTTAGGTCGTCTCCCAACGAGCAATGGTCAACCAAACGTTCATAACAAATAGTAATAAAACAGTAACGAATTAGGGGGGGGGGGTTGTTTGTCTTTGTAAATTAAACAACGAGTAAAATTTGTTTGTCTTCAATTACTCCATATGGTCTGGTAATGGAGTGGTCAGCAAGTTGTAAAGTCATCCTAGTGGGCATGATCTCCAACTCTCCCAACCTTCTACACATGGAGAGTGGCATTAAGTTAATACTGGCTCCCAGGTCAATAACAGCCTTTCCCACAGTGACTTCTCCAATTGAACAAGGAATGGTTACACTCCCAGGGTCTTTATGCTTGGGCGGAAGGATCTTTTGAATCACAACACTACAATTTCCTTCCACAACAATGTTTTCCTGGTGAATATACTTGTGTTTCCTTGTTAACATATCCTTTAAAAACTTGGAGTAGAGAGGCATCTGCTGTAAAGCTTCTCCGAAGGGCATGGTTATTTCCAGTTTCCTAAAAATATCTAAAAATCTCGCCAAATGGCGGTCCTTCTCCTTCTTGGAAGGTACCACAGGATATGGTACTTCCGCACCTTCATTCACAACTTTTTCTCTCTAGCTTGTTCACTTCTACTCCTCTCTTTATTCTTATTTTTTTCATCTTTTTCAATTTTTATTTTCTTTTTATTTTTCTACTTCTTTTTCTTTTTTCTTGGTCATTTAATTTCTTTTTCTTGACCATTATTTGTTTTTCTTTTTCCTGATTGCTTTCACCTCTCACATCATCTTTCTTATCATCAGTACCTTTCTTTTCAACAGCTTTCTTCTTAGGCACGACACTATCCTCATCCTCCGCCTCCACAAACCTCTTACTCCTTGTCATAATAGCTTTGCATTCCTCCTTGGGATTCTTTTCTGTATTCGCCACAAAACTGTTGGATGACTTGTCAGCTATCTGCTTGGCCAGTTGTCCCACCTGGACCTCAAGGTTTTTCAGTGCTGACTCAGTGCTTTTATGATTTGACATTGTTACCTGCATAAATTGAGTCAAAGTCTCCTCCAGCTTAGTCATCTAAAAGATGTTAGGCTCTTGTTGGATTGGCCTGTTAGAAGGCCCACCCTGGTCTTTGTTGAATTAATTGCCAGGGTGTGATCTCCACTGTCCTTGTTGGTTATAAGGACCCTGCTGGAAACCTAAAAATCCTCCTTGAGTATATCCTTGTCTCTGTTGATTTCCCATATAGTGAACTTCTTGAGTGTGTTCTTCAATGGGAATAGATTGGCTTGTTTCATGAGCCTCATCACAGATTGTACAACCTGTAACCTGCAAAACAGAAGACTGTGTAGGTTGACCAATAGACATTTTAGTTGGCAACTTACCAAGTGTTTCTGTTAAAATCTCAAGTTGCTTAGAAAGCAACTTATTTTGTGCCAACAAAGCATCATGTGATGATAGTTCTAACAAGCTTTTCTTTGTGGGTTGATGAACTCTGTCGCACAGAACAACATGATCGCTGGCTGACATATTCTCAATTAGCTCAGTTGCCTCTTCAGGGGTCTTCAACTTTATTTTTCCCCCTGCTAAAGCATCTAACAGTTGCTTGGTTTGTGGTCTCAGTCCATCTATAAACATATTCAATTGAATTGGCTTAGAGAACCCATGGGTGGGAGTCTTTCTCAATAAACCTCTAAACCTCTCCAACGCTTCACTCAAGGACTCGTTAGGGAACTGATGAAATGAAGAGATTGCAGCTTTCCCTTCCGCAGTCTTTGACTCTGGGAAATATTTCTTCAGAAACCTTTCAACAACTTCTTCCTAGGTGTCATACCCTAATTTCGTCCGGGGACCACCGTTTGATGTCATGCAACCTTCGCTTGACCGCCTTGAGGTACTTAACATCTATCGTTAGGTAATCCGCAAAGTTCTGCGACATTCCGGAAGTCAAAAAGAGGCATTGTTGCGCAATCCATAAAGTTCCGCGACATTTCGGAAGTCAAGAAGAGCCTTGTTGCATAATTCGTAAAGTTTCGCAACATTCCGGAAAGGAAATGGGTGTCGTTATGTAATCCGAAAGTTTCGGGAAGAAACCGGTAAAAAAACACAAAAACGGGAGTGTATTTAGCAAAATGGGGTGTGTAAATAAAAAGGAGTGCATTTAGAAAAGGGGAGGGGTGAACTTATCAAGATCCTCCACGTTTTGATGGAAAAGGGTTTTCGGAGCTTCCGAAGCTTCCGTAATGCTTCCGTAAAATTCCTAAAACCCTAAATAAACATATTTCACTTAATATGGGTGAGAAGGAAGATAAAAAAGAAGAAAGTCAAGTCCTATATGCTTCCGTAAAGCTTCCGTAACTTTTCCGTAAAATTACGAAATAAGGGGGTGAACTTATCAAAATGGGGTTGCAAATAGCAATTTTCAAAATTTCAAATCTGGGCCTTCTAGAATATTTTCGATCCTGAAGCAACCCTGCTCGCCTGGGCGAGTTGGGTGGCAACCTCCTCCCCCTTTTTCCTATAAATAAGCGAAAGGGGGCTGTTCCAAATATCCTCAATCCCCCTGGCTATGCATTTCAGTTGTTTTGGGTGAAAAAATTGTTTCCGTGAAGAAAATCCAAGCCGAGGTGCTTCTGTAACGCTTCGGAGACGTTTCCGTGTGCGAATCCGTGAAGGTTTTCCATTGTTCTTCATCCGTTCTTCGTTTGTTCTTCGTTCTTCAACAGGTAAGTTTTCGAATCCGAGACTTTCAATTCATTTCTTGTTTTGTTAGCTTTCATCTTTATTTCGTTCACTTTCGGTTTTCTTTTCTTCCGTTTCTTACGTGCTTTAACCGTTTATTTAAGCCGTTTTCTCACCTAATAAATGATAAAATGAATTTCAAATATCTTTATTTCATTTATTTAATCGTTTATTTAAGCCGTTGCGAAACTATATTATAATGCCTAACAAATATCTTATAATTCTCTTAAAGGCACTAAGATGTGATTGTTTGGGATTTGATTGAAATCTAGCACTCATACATGTAGAAGCAAGCTTCATGATGATGAATCGTGATAATGAATCAAGTTGATTCAAGCAGTTTTGATGATGACAAAAAGGCCAAAGAATGATTTCAAGATTGAGTCAACAAGTTTAAGATCAAAATTAATTTCAAGTTTCATGTGAAGAAATCAAGAAGATTCAAGAATCAAGTGAAGTTTGATTTCAAGATTCAAGAGAAGATGAATTCAAGATTCAAGAGAAGAAATCAAGAAGACTTCACAAGGGAAGTATTGAAAAGATTTTTCAAAAAAAAACATAGCACAGTTTTGTTTTTCAAAAGAGTTTTTTTCTCAAAATTTTCTAATTTACCAGAGTTTTTACTCTCTGGTAATCGATTACCAGTTTCCTGTAATCGATTACTAGTGGAAAAGTTTGATTTCAAAAGCTTTTAACTGAATTTGCAACGTTCCAATTGATTTTTAAATGGTGTAATTGATTACAATATATTGGTAATCGATTACTAGTGTATCTGAACGTTGAAATTCAAATTCAATTGTGAAAGAGTCACATTTTTTCATAAAATGCTTTGTGTATTACATGGTTTTGGTAATCGATTACCAGTGACAAGTTTTGAATAAAAATCAAGAGATGTAACTCTTCCAATGGTTTTCAGGTTTTTCTCAAGGTTATAACTCTTCCAATGGTTTTTCTTGACCAGACATGAAGAGTCTATAAAAGCAAGACCTTGACTTGCATTTCAATAACTTTTTAAGATATACTTTTACAACCTTTGAATCTCTTTGAACTTTTTTTTTGAACTTCTTCTTCTTCTCTTCCTTTGCCAAAAGCTTTCTGAGTTTTCTGGTTTCCAAACCTTGTTCTTTCCTAGAAAACAAAAGTGTGCTATATCTTTTCATTCTCTTCTCCCTTTGCCAAAAATAATTCAGCAAGGACTAACCGCCTGAATTCTTTTTGTCTCTCTTCTCCCTTTTCCAAAAGAACGAAGGACTAACCGCCTGAATTCTTTTGTGTCTCCTTTCTCCCTTTTCAAAGAATTCAAAACGAAACAGTCTGAGAATTCTTTTGATTCTTCCCTTTCCCTTAAACAAAAGATTTCAAAGGACTAACCGCCTGAGATATCTTTTGTTTCCCCTTCACAAAGTTTCAAAGGACTAATCGCCTGAGAACTTTGTCTTAACACATTGGAGGGTACATCCTTTGTGGTACAAGTAGAGGGTACATCTACTTGGGTTGTTGTAACTGAGAACAAGAGAGGGTACATCTCTTGTGGATCAGTTCAAGTGGAGGGTACATCCACTTGGTTGTTCAAAGAGAACAAGGGAGGGTACATCCCTTGTGGATCTTTGCTTGCAAAGGATTTTACAAGGTTGAAAGAAATCTCAAGGACCACAGGTCACTTGGGGACTGGATGTAGGCACGGGTTGTTTCCGAACTAGTATAAATTCTTGTGTTTGTCTTCTTCTTCCCTACACTCTTTAATTTCTGCTATGCACTTTAATTATCGCTTTTACTTTTGGTTAAGTTTCTATTTCTGTTCTTTACTTTCTTAACATTATAGTAAAAGCCTAATTGAATCTAGTAACATTAAGAAGGATAAATTTTTAATTAGTAAAGGTTCATTAATAATTAATTCAACCCCCCTTCTTAATTATTCCGAGGCCACTTGATCCAACAATACACACACTAAACATAATATCTGGTCTACTAGTAGATAAATAAAGAAGTGATCCGATCATACCTCAATATTGCTCAACGTCTGTTGACTGACCAGTTTCATCTTTATCCAAATAGCAAGCAGTACTCATTGGTGAAACCATATGCTTAGCATTCTCCATCCCAAAATCTGTGAATAAATTCCTTGCAATACTTTGATTGATTAACAAATATTCCATTCTAGGTTTGCTTGATTAGCAACCGAAGAAAGAAATTTAATTCACCTATCATAGACATTTCAAATTCACTTTGCATGTCTTGAGAGAATTCTTTGCATAGAGACTCATTAGTGGATCCCAAAATAATGTCATCAACATAGATTTGAATTAATAAAATATCTTCTAACTTCTTTTTAATGAAAAGAGTAGTATCTACTTTACCTCTAGAGAAATCCTTTTCTAAAAGGAGAAATCCTTTGCATAGGCTAATAACATTCTTATGGCTTCTAATCTAGCAACTGGAGCATATGTTTCCTCATAGTCTATCCCTTCTTCCTGATTGTATCCTTTGGCTACTAACCTAGCCTTATTTCTAATAACTATGCCATTTTCATCTAACTTGTTTCTGAATACCCATTTTGTTCCTATAACAGGGTAATTTTCAGGTTTCCCAACTAGTTCACAAACATTATTTCTTTCAAATTGGTTTAATTCTTCCTGCATAGCTATTATCCAATGTTCATCAATTATGGCTTCTTTCAAATTTTTAGGTTCAATCATAGAAACAAAAGCCATATTATTGCATATATCTTTGAGAGAATGCCTAGTGGTTACCCCTTTTGATATATCACCAATGATGTTGTCAAGAGGATGATATCTAGAAGCTCTCCATTCTCTTGGAAGATCAGCATTTGCTTTAATTTTACCAATGTGAAAATCTTCATTATTTCCATCTCTTTTACCTTTGTGATCTTCTCCATGGATATGCATTTCTTCTAATGATTCTGAAATCTCATCTAGTATATCTTTTCTTGGCAAAATTGCATTAGATTCATCAAAAGAAACATGAATGGATTCTTCAATAATCATAGTTCTTTTGTTATATATTCTAAATGCTTTACTTTGCAATGAATACCCAAGAAAAATACCTTCATCAGATTTAGCATCAAACTTACCTATATTATCTTTACCATTGTTTAGCACAAAACATTAACATCCAAATACATGAAGATGTGAAATGTTAGGTTTTCTTCCATTATATAACTCATATGGAGTTTTCTTCAAGATTGGTCTTATTAAAGCCTTATTCATGATATAGCATGCAGTATTTACGGCTTCAGCCCAAAAATATTTGGGGAGAAAACTATCATTTAATAAAGTTCTAGCAAGTTCTTCTAAGGATCTATTTTTCCTCTCAACAACTCCATTTTGTTAAGGAGTTCTAGGTGCAGAAAAATTATGTTCAATGCCATGTTCATCACAAAATGATTCAAAATCTTTGTTTTCAAATTCTACTCCATGATCACTCCTAATAGATGCAATTTTAAGATTTTTCTTATTTTGAATGACTTTGGCAAGTTTCTTGAATGCATGAAATGCATCACTTTTATTAGTAAGAAATAATGTCCATGTATATCTAGAGTAATCATCAACAATAACAAGAGCATAATAGTTTCCTCCAAAACTCATAGTTCTAGAAGTACCAAACAGATCCATATGCAACAGTTGTAAGGGTTGAGTTGTTGACATGATATTCTTAGATTTAAAAGAAACCCTTACTTGTTTTCCTTTCTGACATGCATCACATAATCTATCTTTTTCAAATTTGAGTTTTGGTAAACCAATAACTAAATCTTTTGAAATCAGTTTATTTAAATGTTCCATGTTTATGTGAGCAATCCTTCTATGCTATAACCATGGATCATCATCCTTACTAAGAAAACATTGATTATGGTTTTGTTTTTGATTTAAATCTATCATGTAAACATTATTTGTTCTATAACTTATATGCTTTATATTCCTATCATGCTCATTTTCAATAACACGTTTATGAGAATCAAATGATACTAGATAGCCTTTATCACATAATTGACTAACACTTAGCAAATTGTTCTTAAGACCTTCAACAAGTAGAACATTCTCAATGGAGGAAGATGAGTTTGTACCTATTTTTCCAACTCCGAGAATTCTACCTTTATTGTTGTCGCCATAAGTCACATGTTCGCTTTTCTTGGGAGAGATATGAGTGAACTTTCATGCATCTCCTGTCCTATGTTTAGAGCATCCACTATCTGTGTACCAACTCTTCTTCAAGGATACCTATATGAGCAAGTTTATGACTTAGGTACCCAAATTTCCTTGGGTCCTTGTGTATTAGTTTTAATATAAGACCCTTTTGGGACCCATATCATTTTAATATTATTGCTATTTTTCTTTAAATAACATGTAGATATGTTGTCATACCCAAATTTCGTCCGGGGACCATCTGTTTGGTGGGATGCAACCTTCGCTTGACCACTTCGAGGTACTTGACACCCATCCTTAGGCAATCCGTGAAGTTCCGCGACATGTCGAGAGTCGAAAGAAAGCGTTAATGTGCAATCCGTAAAGTTCCGTAACATTCCAAAAGCCAAAGAGGGGACGATTGCGTAATCCGTAAGGTTTGGTGACATTACGGAAAGAAAACAAGTATCGTTACGTAATTTGTAAAGTTCCGTAACGTTACAAAAAATGAATCGGCAAAAAAGGGTAGAGGGGGTGTATTTAGTAAACAGGGGTGTACAAATAGCAATCAAGCCCACTTGGGCCTTCCAGGATGTTCCAACAGAAGGCGGTGCCTTCTGGTGGAAGCAACCCAGCTCGCCTGGGCGAGCTGGCCGGCAACCACCTCCCTCTTTTCCCCTATAAAAAGGGGAAGGAGGGCAGAACAAATTCATTCAACCCTCCTGGTATCTGAGATTCACTTAAAATTAGTGAGAAAAATTGTTTCCGTGAAGAAAATCTACGCCGAGGCGCTTCCGTAACGCTTCTGAGACGTTTCTGTGGGCGATTTCGTGAAGATTTTCCACCATTCTTCGTCGTTCTTCGGTCTTCAACCGGTAAGTTCCCGAAATCGAACCTTTCAATTCATTCTATGTACCCTTAGTGGTCCCCACTTGTTCCGCGTGTTTTTATTTTTATTACGTTTGCTTTTTGTACCCCCTTTTGATGTGCTTTAGTCATTTATTTAAGTCATTTTCTCGCCTAATCAAAAATAAAATAAATTTCCACTGATCATTTGAGTTGTAACATCTTTTAATTTTTGTTAGAATAAAATCCGACCGATCTTTCACGCCATAATCACGTTTGAAACCAAAAAGAGGCAAAATAATAATATAATAATCAAAAAAATATTTTAATAAAATAATCAAAAAAATCAATTGGACATTTTTTTCTTTGGGATTTTCTTTCTTAATCAAATTGACTAATAACCAAAGTGAAACTAAAGGTAAAATAAATTCATAAATCAAGCTTTTGTCATCACCTAAAAACCATTTTTAAAGGTCCAATGCCTTGAAATGGTCCTTTTCGCTTTTATTGGTTAAACGTGGGTTTTTAAAAGCCTAAAATCAACACATAGCTTTGTCACCTCTTTCAAGAAACCAAGAGATCATTAATGGTCCAATGCCTTAATGTTTTCTCTCCGTTCAAAAGAATTGAAAGATCGTTTAATGGTCCAACGCCTTAAATGACCTTTTATTCAATCAAAATATATCTTGCAAAAAAAAAATAAAAACAACTTAACCAACGTTCAGTTCTCAAAGAACTATGTAGGTCTGATTTCCTTATCACAATTAAGGAATACGTAGGAGCAAGGGAAACACCCTTGTCGACCACAAAAAGATAAAAAATACAAAAAAGGCATAAAAAGACATAAAAACATAAAAAAGGGAAAATAAAACAAATTGAAGTCATATTTGCACACTTGATTAAAGGCTGTCGTCCCTTGTGACGGACGCGTGGGGTGCTAATACCTTCCCCGTACGTAAATACAACTCTCAAACCTTTCACGATTAAAGTTCGTAGACCACACCTTTCCGATTTTTTCGACGTTTTCCTTGAATAAACATTGGTGGCGACTCCGCACATTTTCCTTTCTTGGAAGACGCACCCATGAGCCCTCGCGTCGCCCTCCCGCCGAAGGGTAGGTTGCAACAATTGGCGACTCCACTGGGGACGATTGTTAGAGAGTTAGGCCAATCAATCAGTGTGCTTTCCTTACTATGACTTCCCTTTTGTTCTTTTTCTATGTCTTTTATTTCTTATGTTCTTGTATATATAAACTCTTTTGATGCTTTTAGTGCGTTTTAAAATGTATGCATGAGGTAAATATTTATTCATTTGATGCACACAAACACAAACACTATTGTCGCAACATGCCCTTTTGCGGGCGAGCGAGGCGAGGCTCACGGGTGCGTTTTCCAAAGGAGGAAAGATGCGCAGAGTCGCCACCAACGTTTATTTGTGGAAAACGTTGGAAAAAACCGAAGGAAACCGATCATAAAGAATATTCCAAGTTCAGGAGTTGTATTTACGTTTGAGGAAGGTGTTAGCACCTCTCACGTTTGTCTCAAAGGACAACAACCTTATTTTTAGAATTGTGGAAATTGTGTTACCTTAACTTTTATTTCTTTTTATTTTTTGAGGTCGACAAAAGCGGGGCTCTTGCTCCTACGTACCCTCCATCGAAGAGGAAATCAGACCTACGTAGTTCTTTTTAAGGGTGAATCAAGCGATTCTTTTTACTTGGAAGGTGATCATTTTAAGGCGTTGGACCTTAAAAATGATCCATTTAATTGGTAAGAAAATCTGAGATATTGAACTTTCAAATCCTTTTTATTGATTTTTTGAGGACGAGCTTGACTTTGCGGGTTGATTTTAGCCTTAGTTTCACTTTAGTTATTAGTCAATTCAACTAAGAAAGAGAAATCCCAAAGAGAAACGTCTGATTGATTTTTCCGCTTTATTTTACTAAAAAGTATTTTTTGATTATTATATTATTATTTTACCTCTTTTTTTGATTTCCAACGTGGTTACGGCACAACCGAACGGTCGGATTTCATTTTAACAGAAATTAACGGATATTACAAATCAAATGATCGTTGGAAATTTATTTTATTTTGATTAGGCGAGAAATGACTTAAATAAATGACTGAAGCACGTCAAAAGGGGGTACGGAAAGTAAATGAAACGAGAATAAAAGTACACGAAACAAATGGGGACCACCATGGGTACATAGAATGAATTGAATAGCTCGATTTGAGGTACTTACCGGTTGAAGATCGAATAAAATGAAGAGCGAACGATGAATGATGAAGAACGGTTGAAAATCTTCGCGTAAATACCCACGGAAACGTTACGGAAGCGCCTCGGCTTGGATTTTCTTCATGGAAACAATTTTCCTCAGCAATTTCAAGTGAATACGAAGTACCAAGAAGGCTGAACCCTTTTCTTCTTCACTTCTCCCCCTATTTATAGCAAAATAGGGGAGGAGCTTGCCACCCAGCTCGCCTAGGCGAGCTAGGTTGCTTCCTCCAGAAGCAACCGCTTTCTGGAGGAAGAATCTGGAAGGCCCAAGTGGGCCTGGTTGCTATTTGCACCCCTTTTTTACTAAATACATCCCCTTTTACTTTTTTTGGTGATTCTTTTTCCGTAACGTTACGAAATTTTACAAATTTCGTAACGATGCTTATTTTTTTCCGTAAGGTTACAGAACCTTACAGATCATGTAATTACTCTTTTTTAGCTTTCGAAAAAGATACGGAAACTCACGGATTGCGTAACAATACTTCCTTTTGATTTCCGTCACGTTACGGAATTTCATGGATTGCGTAACAACGCTTCCTTTTGATTTTCGGCACGTCTCGGGACTTCACATATTGTGCAACAAAGGGTGCCAAGTACTTTGAAGCGGTCAATTAAAGGTTGCATGCCATCAAGCAATAGTCCCCGGACGAAATTAGAGTATGACAACTATTTGCACACACGGTGAGTGGAAAAGGGGCCCTATACCCGGGTTCATGGGAACATAAGGAGTGGAGGTGAATATGTATGTGGTCATGCTAGGTCTCTGACTTGCTTGATTACAGTGAACCCTCATCTAGAGTTTTTCTCTTTGATAACATATTGTTGCTAGTAGTCCCTAGTGCCGCAATATGTTCTTCAAAGGGGATGATACCTCTAGAAACCATCAAGAGAGATATGACCACCTTGGGAATTATCACTAAAAGCTTTTTAGTTTCCTCCCATGTAGGTCCCTAAAAATAGGGGCACGAAGCAAACATGCTGCGTGCCATTTATTTTTACACTGCCATGCATGTAGTCCTAAATGTCATGTACCTCTTTGCTTATATTTGTTTGTGGATGTTTCCGTACTATGTACATCCCCGTGTTGTGCCCTTCGCATATGCATCATGCACGGGTTCCATCTTGATCCCCTCACTTTGTCAAACCGACGGAGGGTCCATGTCGCCTTCTTAAATACATACGTCAAGCGCCATGCTGCCCAAACGTTGTATCTAAGAAGGGGCAATTTCCCGGGCTCCTGTATTCATAAAATTGCATTTGTGTCATATGCATTTCTTCATGCATTCATCCATTCCACCATGATAGATGTCAGAGTTTTGATTCGCACTGGGTTTTGTTTCACTTTAGCAAAACATGGGGCCAAGTCAAACGCCTTCGCTTAAAAAGAGGTTCTATCAAGTCAAGGTCAAGAGCCTAGGGATCACCAGTCTAAGAGAGTTAGGGCAATTGATGGGTCATCTCCAGCGACAAGTGTTTCGCAAAACTTACGGTAAAATCTGGGACCTAGCCATGGCAGAAGTCTCTGCGGAGGCCATTGCATCCCTTGCCCAGTATTATGACCAGCCGTTGAGGTGCTTCACCTTTGGGGACTTCCAGCTATCACCCATGGTGGAAGAATTTGAAGAGATCCTAGGATGCCCTCTAGGGGGAAGGAAATCATACCTCTTCTCAGGATTCTATCCCTCTTTAGCTAGAATTTCTAAGATAGTCCAAATCTCGGCGCAGGAATTTGACCACAGAAAGCAAGTCGAAAATGGGGTGGTTGGAATACCGAGAAAATGTTTGGAGGCAAAAGCAAGAATCTTGGCAGGTAGAGGCGAATGGGCCCCGTTCATAGACATCCTCGCACTTTTGATCTTTAGAGGAGTCCTCTTTCCAAATGTGAATGGGTTGGTGGACCTGGAAGCGATCGACACTTTTCTCGCCTATCATGACCGCAAGGAAAGCCCGGTTGTCGCTATACTAGCCGATTTATATGACACCTTCGACCGAAGATGTGAGAAGAGCAGTACAAGGATTGTTTGCTGTACTCCGGACCTCTATGTATGGTTGGTTTCACACCTTTTTTGCCAAGAGGTGAGGCATGCTTGCCCGCTAGAAAGCCACCGTTCATGCACAGAGAAAAGAGGGGCAAATTGGGACCAACTCTTAGCAAGCAAAGAATGAGCGTCTGTCAACTGGTTCCCTCGATGGAAAGAAGGAAGAACCAGGATTCTTATTTCGTGCGGAGGATTTCCAAATGTTCCCTTGATAGGGACAAGGGGTTGCATCAGTTACAATCCCATTCTTGCTATAAGACAACTTGGCTACCCTATGAGAGGGGCACCACTAGAGGAAGAGCTCGCACCTATTATTGCACGAGGTTTCTATAAAACCAACGTGGAGGCACTTCAGAAGGTCCGCAAGGCATGGGAGATGGTGCAAAAGAAGGACAAAGAACTCAAAGGCAGTAACAACGGGCCCATCGGCGGCTACCGTAAGTGGTTGAAAGCCCACATGCAAGGTTTGGATTAACTCCCGAGTTTGAGAACCACCAAAGGGGAGGAAGTTGAGGCACCGGTGGAAGACAAAGAGGTGCAGGCCCTTAGGGAAGAACTCGAGCAAGCCCAAACAATTAAAGAAAGGTTCAAATCAGCAGCTCTTAAGATCCAAAAGGAGAATGCCGAACTGAGAGATGTAAATATAGCTACCACCAAGGCCTTGGAACAAGAGACCGAAAGGGCTCGTAGGGAAGAACACGGCCGGAACAAATTCTGAGGGGCTCTGTGGGGTAGTAATAGCGAGCTTAAGCTCCGAAGAGAAGAGAGGGACCAATCACGAGTAGACAGTTTGATCTTGAAGGATGAGTTGAAGGTTTGCCTAAGGTCCAAGAGAAGCTTGTCTCAGTGTTTATGCGAGACAGAGACCAACATGTTAGCCATTGTTAGCAAGTACCAAGAAGAATTAAATCTAGCCATAGCCCACGAGCACAAAGTGGCGGACGAGTATGCCTGAGTATACACGGAAAAGGAGGCTAGAGGAAGGGTGATCGACTCGTTACATCAAGAGGCAACAATGTGGATGGACCGATTTGCCCTTACTTTGAACGGGAGTCAAGAACTTCCCCGATTGCTAGCCAAGGCCAAAGCAATGGCGGACACCTACTCCGCCCCCGAGGAGATCCACGGACTTCTCAGCTATTGTCAGCATATGATAGACTTAATGGCCCATATAATTAGAAACCGCTAGGAAGTTTGTATCATCACTCAGATCTTGACTAGTTATAACTTTCTGAATAAAATGAGTTTGTCCCACGTTTTTACCCCAAAAATCAGTGCGAATCAAATCACTCTCGCATTTTTATCTCTAGCATGCATTCATTTTTTTACGTACTCCTCACGTTTGGTTTTTTAGGAAAAATGCCATAACTAAACGCGCCCCAAGGCATCCCTATCGCACCAGATCCAAATCTAAGACGATGGGTGACCAAGAGGAGATACATGAACAGATGAAAGCCGACATGTCGGCTTTGAAAGAGCAAATGGCTTCCATGATGGATGCCATGTTAGGAATGAGACAACTCATGGAGAATAACAGGGCCACCGCTGCCGTTGTTAGTTCGGCTATCGAAGCAGACCCAACTCTCCCAGCTACCGCGCACCATTCTCTCCCAAACGTGGTAGGACGAGAAAGAAGCACACTGGGGCACATCAGCAACCCCCATTTGGGATACAACCGAGTGGCTTACCCTTATGGATTACCACCTAATTACACGCCACCAGTCATGCGTGATGACACGGGTCATGTCCCTTCGCCCATCCTTGAAGGGGAGCCTCCTCGACAGCTGGATGAGGTTCACGAGGATCGTAGTGAGTATACCCAAGGAGACATCGATTTCTACCCCCTGGTCCCCATCGAGGGGCTGGCACCCAACACACTGCCTCAGCCCAACCTCACAGCACAACCAATATTCTTGTCCACAGAAGGACTGCCCCCGACAGCGGAAGAAAAAAGGAAACTCGATCTCATCGAAGAGAGATTGAGAGCTGTTGAAGGCTTTGGCGACTATCCGTTCGTGGACATGGCAGATCTTTGCTTAGTACCGGACGTCGTCATCCCCCAAAATTCAAGGTACCTGATTTCGACAAGTACAAAGGGACGACTTGTCCTAAGAACCATCTCAAAATGTATTTTCGCAAGATGAGGGCGCATTCTAGGGATGAAAAGTTGTTGATGCACTTTTTCCAAGATAGCTTGGCTGGAGCCGCGGTCATCTGGTACACTAATCTGGAAGCTTCCCATATCCGCACTTGGAAGGATCTGATTACTGCCTTCCTTAGGCAATATCAGTATAATTTCGATATGGCCCCCGATCGGACTCAACTGCAGAATATGGTTAAAAAGGAAAGTGAGTCCTTTAAAGAGTACGCTCAGCGATGGAGGGACCTGGCAACACAAGTGGCCCCTCCCATGGTCGAAAGGGAAATGATTACCATGATGGTAGACACCTTGCCAGTGTTTTACTATGAGAAATTAGTGGGCTACATGCCCTCCAGCTTCGCAGACTTGGTATTCGCCGGGGAAAGAATTGAAGTAGGTTTGAAGAGAGGGGAGTTCGATTACGTCTCCTCCACAAGTACCAACGCTAGGAGGATCGGAGAAACTGAGGCAAAAAGGAAGGAAGGAGATACCCATGCTGTCACTTCAGTGCCCACATGGATCAAGCCACCGCAGACCTCTCACGGTACCCACCAGTACGTGCAACATCACCCGAGCTTCTCAGCTCGCGCTGAGGACTCTCCAACTCAGCATCCGTACAAGATAGGGCGCCCACGCCCATCCAGAGGGAGGCCCCCCAAGCTTCATCTCCAACCCCAACTCGCCTGGCTGGCAATGCCCACTTTGGCGCCGATTCCAACGCGATAATGACCTTTCCCCCGAGGCCAACTTCAGCATTCACCCCGATTCCAATGACGTACGAAGACCTCTTGCCATCCCTCATCGCCAATCAGATGGCTGTGATATCTCCCGGGAAGATCTACCAGCCTCTTTTCCCAAAGTGGTATAACCCTGACGCAACCTGTGCATACCATGGGAAAACCCCGGGCCATTCCACCGAACACTGCTTGGCCCTTAAATACAAGGTCCAACATTTGATAGACGCCAGATGATTGACGTTTCAAGAGGACCGGCCCAACGTGAAAACGAACCCGCTCGCCAATCATGGAGGGGGAGCAGTTAATGCCGTCGAGTCGGGTAGGCCATGCAGGTCCAAGCCTTTGAAGGACGTGACGATCCCTAGGAGGTTTATCTACGAGGCCCTACAAAAGGGGGGCGTAATTCCCCGTGGTGGGCACGGGGAAGATTCCTGTTTGATGCATCCCGGTGAGCTACATAACATGGAAACATGTTTAGTAGTGGAGGACCTGTTGCAATAGATGATAGACCGAGGCCGGCTGGAAGTCGGAGATGAGGGAAGTGAAGAGCAGCATATATGTATGCAGTCCATGAATGATGGAAGTTTTGGGAGGCCTAAGCCTTTGGTGGTATATTTCACCAGAAACGCAGCTCCCCAAACGCCCCGATACCCTTCGGTAGTTAAACCTGTTCCATTTCCATACCAAAGCAGCCACGCAGTTCCGTGGAGGTATGCGCCACCAAGCGAAAGGAAGGAAGAAGCCATCGACATCAGCTCGTTGTCGACCAAGGTAACCAACATCATAGGGCTGAGCGGCGTGAGCCACAGCGGTCGCGTGTTCGCACCTCCTGACCTGCCGACACAACCCGCAAACGTTAAAGGGAAGGCAAAAATAGCGGAAGAACAAAATGACAAAACGATCCCCACTTCGAACGAGAATATTCCAATGAAAGGTCTTTCGGAGAAAAATGATGGTTGTGGCAAGAAAGAAGTATCGCTAGAGGAAGCAGGCGAGTTCCTCCGCATTATTCAACAAAGCGAGTTAAGGTCATTGAGCAGCTCAACGAAACCCCGGCCAGAGCCTCTCTTTTGGAACTACTCATGAGCTCTGAGCCTCATCGGGCTTTGTTAGTAAAGGTCTTGAACGAAGATCATGTAGCCCAAGACATCTCCGTAGAAGGCTTTGGAGGACTCGTCAATAACATCACCGCCAACAACTATCTCGCCTTCGCTAAAGAAGAAATCCCTGCCGAGGGAAGAGGGCATAACAGGGCTTTGCATATGTCAGTCAAATGCATGGACCACGTCGTGGCCAAGGTTCTCATCGATAACGGTTCCAGTTTAAACGTAATGCCAAAAAGCACATTGGAGAAATTGTCGTTTAACGCTTCCCATCTAAGGCCAAGTTCCATGGTTGTCCGTGCCTTCGACGACAGCCGCCGAGAGGTGAGGGGAGAGATCGACCTCCCTGTACAGATAGGCCCCCATACCTGTCAGGTTACCTTCCAAGTAATGGATATTAACCCGGCTTACAGCTGTCTTTTGGGACGCCCGTGGATCCACTCGGTGGGAGTCGTTCCCTCTACACTCCACCAAAAGTTGAAGTTCGTAGTGGAGGGGCATTTGGTCATTGTATCGAGGAAGGAAGACATCTTGGTAAGTTGCCCTTCCTCTATGCCATATGTGGAAGCCGCGGAGGAGTCATTGGAAACAGCCTTCCAATATTTTGAGGTAGTAAGCATTGCCTCCGTAGATTCCCTCTCTGGGAAACCTTGCCTGTCTGATACGGCAATGATGGTGGCCCGAGTGATGTTGGGGAATGGCTACGAGCCCGGAATGGGTTTAGGCAAGAACAATGGCGGCAAAACCAGCCTGGTAAGCACCAGAGGAAACCGCGGGAAGTTTGGATTAGGCTATAAACCCATGCAAACGGACATAAGGATAAGTGTCGTGGGAAGGAAGAGCAGAAGCCAAGATTCGCAATTGGGACGACAAGTCGAAGGGGGCCCGCCCTGCCACATCAGTAGGAGCTATATAAGTGTGGGTCTAGGACACGAAGACCAAGTCGTTGTGATATGCGAGGATGACTCTCCGAGTGGGTTGGATTTGGTACGACCATGCCCTCTTGGTTTCCGACTAGGAAATTGGCAAGTGGAGGAGCTCCCGGACATTTACGCGACAACCATAATTGTTAGTGCTTAGCTTTACTGAGTTTTAAAAGATTGGCTAAAATTTTGTTAAAACATAAGCACTTAGACAATGAAGGAAAGCTGGAGTTGCTGCACATGATGTCTAACATTATGTCAAGGAATCAGATCGGGCTGCACAATGCACAAGGCAAGATAAAATGTCAAATGAAGAATTGAAGCTGCAGGATCCACGATGTCGGATACAATGTCCAGGACATCCTGCCCGAAAATACTGGACACATAAATCTGTTATACCTTTAACAGATTAATGTGCAGTCAGCAACAGATTAGGCGATCTATCTTTAGGAACGAATTAAAAGATAATTAAAGTTCGAATTACAAACTTGAATAGTTCGTTCAGGGATTAAAGATTAAAGATAAAAACTAAAAGATCAAACGTTATCTTTTAGATCTTTAAGTGCAGATTTTTCAGGAGAATGATAGATCTTATCCAGCGCAAGTTGTTGCAGCCCAGATACGCACACTGCTATATAAACATGAAGGCTGCACGAGTTTTCGACCAAGTCCGAGATTGAAGAGTTATTTTGTGAGTTTTGGGACTTGAGTGTTTTGTGAGCCACCTTGATGTTACCCTAACATCAAGTGTTGGACCTGAGTGTGTAGAGTTGATCTCTATATTGTTCAGAGAGCAATCTCTGGTGTGTCTTTGATTTATTTGTAAACACGGGAGAGTGATTGAGAGGGAGTGAGAGGGGTTCTCATATCTAAGAGTGGCTCTTAGGTAGAGGTTGCATGGGTAGTGGTTAGGTGAGAAGGTTGTAAACAGTGGCTGTTAGATCTTCGAACTAACACTATTTTAGTGGATTTCCTCCCTGGCTTGGTAGCCCCCAGATGTAGGTGACGTTGCACCGAACTGGGTTAACAATTCTCTTGTGTTATTTACTTGTTTAATCTGTTCATACTGTCAAATATAATCTGCATGGTCTGAAGCGTGATGTCGTGACATCCGGTACGACATCTGTCATCGGTATCAGAATTTCAATTGGTATCAGAGCGGGCACTCTAAATCACTGAGTGAGATCTAGGGAGATAAATTCTGATGAACATGGAGAAAGAAGGAGGACCAGTGAACAGACCACCAATTCTGGATGGAACCAACTATGAATACTGGAAAGCAAGGATGGTGGCCTTCCTCAAATCACTGGATAGCAGAACCTGGAAAGCTGTCATCAAAGGCTGGGAACATCCCAAGATGCTGGACACAGAAGGAAAGCCCACTAATGAATTGAAGCCAGAAGAAGACTGGACAAAAGAAGAAGACGAATTGGCACTTGGAAACTCCAAAGCCTTGAATGCCCTATTCAATGGAGTTGACAAGAATATCTTCAGACTGATCAACACATGCACAGTGGCCAAAGATGCATGGGAGATCCTGAAAACCACTCATGAAGGAACCTCCAAAGTGAAGATGTCCAGATTGCAACTATTGGCTACAAAATTCGAAAATCTGAAGATGAAGGAGGAAGAGTGTATTCATGACTTCCACATGAACATTCTTGAAATTTCCAATGCTTGCACTGCCTTGGGAGAAAGGATGACAGATGAAAAGCTGGTGAGAAAGATCCTCAGATCTTTGCCTAAGAGATTTGACATGAAAGTCACTGCAATAGAGGAGGCCCAAGACATTTGCAACATGAGAGTAGATGAACTCATTGGTTCCCTTCAAACCTTTGAGCTAGGACTCTCAGATAGGACTGAAAAGAAGAGCAAGAACCTGGCGTTTGTATCCAATGATGAAGGAGAAGAAGATGAGTATGACCTGGATACTGATGAAGGTCTGACTAATGCAGTTGTGCTTCTTGGAAAACAGTTCAACAAAGTGCTGAACAGAATGGACAGGAGGCAGAAACCACATGTCCGGAACATCCCTTTCGACATCAGGAAAGGTAGTGAACACCACAAAAAGTCAGATGAAAAGCCCAGTCACAGCAAAGAAATTCAATGCCATGGGTGTGAAGGCTATGGGCACATCAAAGCTGAATGTCCCACCCATCTCAAGAAGCAGAGGAAAGGACTTTCTGTATGTCGGTCTGATGATACAGAGAGTGAACAAGAAAGTGATTCTGACAGAGATGTGAATGCACTCACTGGGAGATTTGAATCTGATGAAGATTCAAGTGATATTGAAATCACTTTTGATGAGCTTGCTATATCCTATAGAAAACTATGCATCAAAAGTGAGAAGATTCTTCAGCAAGAAGCACAACTGAAGAAGGTCATTGCAAATCTGGAGGCTGAGAAGGAGGCACATGAAGAGGAGATCTCTGAGCTTAAAGGAGAAGTTGGTTTTCTGAACTCTAAACTGGAAAACATGACAAAATCAATAAAGATGCTGAATAAAGGCTCAGATATGCTTGATGAGGTGCTACAGCTTGGGAAGAATGTTGGAAACCAAAGAGGACTTGGGTTTAATCATAAATCTGCTGGCAGAATAACCATGACAGAATTTGTTCCTGCCAAAAACAGCACTGGAGCCACGATGTCACAACAGCGGTCTCGACATCATGGAACGCAGCAGAAAAAGAGTAAAAGAAAGAAGTGGAGGTGTCACTACTGTGGCAAGTATGGTCACATAAAGCCCTTTTGCTATCATCTACATGGCCATCCACATCATGGAACTCAAAGTAGCAGCAGCAGAAGGAAGATGATGTGGGTTCCAAAACACAAGATTGTCAGTCTTGTTGTTCATACTTCACTTAGAGCATCAGCTAAGGAAGATTGGTACCTAGATAGCGGCTGTTCCAGACACATGACAGGAGTTAAAGAATTCCTGGTGAACATTGAACCCTGCTCCACTAGCTATGTGACATTTGGAGATGGCTCTAAAGGAAAGATCACCGGAATGGGAAAGCTAGTCCATGATGGACTTCCTAGTCTGAACAAAGTACTGCTGGTGAAGGGACTGACTGCAAACTTGATCAGCATCAGTCAGTTGTGTGATGAAGGATTCAATGTAAACTTCACAAAGTCAGAATGCTTGGTGACAAATGAGAAGAGTGAAGTTCTAATGAAGGGCAGCAGATCAAAGGACAACTGTTACCTATGGACACCTCAAGAAACCAGTTACTCCTCCACATGTCTATCCTCCAAAGAAGATGAAGTCAAAATATGGCATCAAAGATTTGGACATCTGCACTTAAGAGGCATGAAGAAAATCATTGACAAAGGTGCTGTTAGAGGCATTCCCAATCTGAAAATAGAAGAAGGCAGAATCTGTGGTGAATGTCAGATTGGAAAGCAAGTCAAGATGTCCCACCAGAAGCTTCAACATCAGACCACTTCCAGGGTGCTGGAACTACTTCACATGGACTTGATGGGGCCTATGCAAGTTGAAAGCCTTGGAGGAAAGAGGTATGCCTATGTTGTTGTGGATGATTTCTCCAGATTTACCTGGGTCAACTTTATCAGAGAGAAATCAGACACCTTTGAAGTATTCAAAGAGTTGAGTCTAAGACTTCAAAGAGAAAAAGACTGTGTCATCAAGAGAATTAGGAGTGACCATGGCAGAGAGTTTGAAAACAGCAAGTTTACTGAATTCTGCACATCTGAAGGCATCACTCATGAGTTCTCTGCAGCCATTACACCACAACAAAATGGCATAGTTGAAAGGAAAAACAGGACTTTGCAGGAAGCTGCTAGGGTCATGCTTCATGCCAAAGAACTTCCCTATAATCTCTGGGCTGAAGCCATGAACACAGCATGCTATATCCACAACAGAGTCACACTTAGAAGAGGGACTCCGACCACACTGTATGAAATCTGGAAAGGGAGGAAGCCAACTGTCAAGCACTTCCACATCTTTGGAAGTCCATGTTACATTTTGGCAGATAGAGAGCAAAGGAGAAAGATGGATCCCAAGAGTGATGCAGGAATATTCTTGGGATACTCCACAAACAGCAGAGCATATAGAGTACTCAATTCCAGAACCAGAACTGTGATGGAATCCATCAATGTGGTTGTTGATGATCTAACTCCAGTAAGAAAGAAGGATGTCGAAGAAGATGTCAGAACATCGGGAGACAATGTAGCAGATACAGCTAAAAGTGCAGAAAATGCAGAAAACTCTGATTCTGCTACAGATGAACCAAACATCAATCAACCTGACAAGAGTCCCTCCATTAGAATCCAGAAGATGCACCCCAAGGAGCTGATTATAGGAGATCCAAACAGAGGAGTCACTACAAGATCAAGGGAGATTGAGATTGTCTCCAATTCATGTTTTGTCTCCAAAATTGAGCCCAAGAATGTGAAAGAGGCACTGACTGATGAGTTCTGGATCAATGCTATGCAAGAAGAATTGGAGCAATTCAAAAGGAATGAAGTTTGGGAGCTAGTTCCTAGACCCGAGGGAACTAATGTGATTGGCACCAAGTGGATCTTCAAGAACAAAACCAATGAAGAAGGTGTTATAACCAGAAACAAGGCCAGACTTGTTGCTCAAGGCTACACTCAGATTGAAGGCGTAGACTTTGATGAAACTTTCGCCCCTGTTGCTAGACTTGAGTCCATCAGATTGTTACTTGGTGTAGCTTGCATCCTCAAATTCAAGCTGTACCAGATGGATGTGAAGAGCGCGTTTCTGAATGGATACCTGAATGAAGAAGCCTATGTGGAGCAGCCAAAGGGATTTGTAGATCCAACTCATCCAGATCATGTATACAAGCTCAAGAAGGCTCTCTATGGATTGAAGCAAGCTCCAAGAGCTTGGTATGAAAGGCTAATAGAGTTCCTTACTCAGCAAGGGTATAGGAAGGGAGGAATTGACAAGACTCTCTTTGTCAAACAAGATGCTGAAAACTTGATGATAGCACAGATATATGTTGATGACATTGTGTTTGGAGGGATGTCGAATGAGATGCTTCGACATTTTGTCCAACAGATGCAATCTGAATTTGAGATGAGTCTTGTTGGAGAGCTGACTTATTTTCTGGGACTCCAAGTGAAGCAGATGGAAGACTCCATATTCCTCTCACAAAGCAAGTATGCAAAGAACATTGTCAAGAAGTTTGGGATGGAAAATGCCAGCCATAAAAGAACACCTGCACCTACTCACTTGAAGCTGTCAAAAGATGAAGCTGGCACCAATGTTGATCAAAGTCTGTACAGAAGCATGATTGGGAGCTTACTATATTTAACAGCAAGCAGACCTGACATCACCTTTGCAGTAGGTGTTTGTGCAAGATATCAAGCCAACCCTAAGATAAGTCACTTGAATCAAGTAAAGAGAATTCTGAAATATGTAAATGGCACCAGTGACTATGGGATTATGTACTGTCATTGTTCAGATTCAATGCTGGTTGGATATTGTGATGCTGATTGGGCTGGAAGTGCAGATGACAGAAAAAGCACTTCTGGTGGATGTTTCTATTTGGGCAACAATCTTATTTCATGGTTCAGCAAGAAGCAGAACTGTGTGTCCCTATCTACTGCAGAAGCAGAGTATATTGCAGCAGGAAGCAGCTGTTCACAACTAGTTTGGATGAAGCAGATGCTTAAGGAGTACAATGTCGAACAAGATGTCATGACATTGTACTGTGACAACTTGAGTGCTATTAATATTTCTAAAAATCCTGTTCAACACAGCAGAACCAAGCACATTGACATTAGACATCACTATATTAGAGATCTTGTTGACGATAAAGTTATCACACTGAAGCATGTTGACACTGAGGAACAAATAGCAGATATTTTCACAAAGGCATTGGATGCAAATCAGTTTGAAAAACTGAGGGGCAGGCTGGGCATTTGTCTGCTAGAGGATTTATAGCAATTACTTTTATCTGAACGTGCTCAAACGTTAATAGCGCGTTCACCACTGGGCCAAAACAAATTCGACCGTTGCTTCACACGACCCTCTACATTCCTCATTCAAACTCATATTTTCGTGGTAATCTCGTTTTCATCAGCATTCCCCAACACCTCTCAGAGATTCACGAAACCACTCCAAAGGCTCTGCTTCTCCATGGCTACCTCACCAAAAGAAACTTCATCTCCTGGTTCACCCTCTGTACCATCATCTCCATCATCCACCAAAGCACCATCAAACCAGGAACAACCTGAATTCAATATCCAACCCATACAAATGATTCCTGGTCAAGCCCCTATTCCTGAGAAACTGGTCCCCAAAAGACAACAGGGAGTGAAGATTTCTGAAAACCCTAGCCTTGCAACAAGTCCTAGGGAAGTAGACACGGAGATGGATAAGAAGATCCGCAGTATTGTGAGTAGCATTCTGAAAAATGCTTCTGTCCCTGATGCTGATAAAGATGTTCCAACATCTTCCACCCCAAATGCTGAAGTCCTCTCTTCATCCAGTAAAGAGGAATCAACAGAGGAAGAGGATCAAGCCACAGAGGAGACCCCTGCACCAAGGGCACCAGAACCTGCTTCAGGTGACCTCATTGACCTAGAAGAAGTAGAATCTGATGAGGAACCCATTGCCAACAAGTTGGCACCTGGCATTGCAGAAAGATTACAAAGCAGAAAGGGAAAAACCCCCATTACTAGGTCTGGACGAATCAAAACTATGGCACAGAAGAAGAGCACTCCAATCACTCCTACCACATCCAGATGGAGCAAAGTTGCAATCCCTTCCAAGAAGAGGAAAGAAATTTCCTCATCTGATTCTGATGATGATGTCGAACTAGATGTTCCCGACATCAAGAGGGCCAAGAAATCAGGGAAAAAGGTGCCTGGAAATGTCCCTGATGCACCATTGGACAACATTTCATTCAACTCCATTGGCAATGTTGAAAGGTGGAAATTTGTATATCAACGCAGACTTGCCTTAGAAAGAGAACTGGGAAGAGATGCCTTGGATTGCAAGGAGATCATGGACCTCATCGAGGCTGCTGGACTGCTGAAAACTGTCACCAAGTTGGGAAATTGCTATGAAAGTCTAGTCAGGGAATTCATTGTCAACATTCCCTCTGATATAACAAACAGAAAGAGTGATGAGTATCAGAAAGTGTTTGTCAGAGGAAAATGTGTTATATTCTCCCCTGCTGTAATCAACAAATACCTGGGCAGACCAACTGAAGGAGTGGTGGATATTGCTGTTTCTGAGCATCAAATTGCCAAGGAAATCACTGCCAAACAAGTCCAGCATTGGCCAAAGAAAGGGAAGCTTTCTACAGGGAAGCTAAGTGTGAAGTATGCAATCCTGCATAGGATTGGCACTGCAAACTGGGTACCCACCAATCATACTTCCACTGTTGCCACAGGTTTGGGTAAATTTCTGTATGCTGTTGGAACCAAGTCCAAATTTAATTTTGGAAACTATATTTTTGATCAAACTGTTAAGCATTCAGAATCTTTTGCTGTCAAATTACCCATTGCCTTCCCAACTGTATTGTGTGGCATTATGTTGAGTCAACATCCCAATATTTTAAACAACATTGACTCTGTGAAGAAGAGAGAATCTGCTCTGTCCCTGCATTACAAACTGTTTGAGGGGACACATGTCCCAGACATTGTCTCGACATCAGGGAAAGCTGCTGCTTCAGGTGCTGTGTCCAAGGATGCTTTGATTGCTGAACTCAAGGACACATGCAAGGTGCTGGAAGCAACCATCAAAGCCACCACAGAGAAGAAAATGGAGCTGGAACGCCTGATCAAAAGACTCTCAGACAGTGGCATTGATGATGGAGAAGCAGCTGAGGAAGAAGAAGATGCAGCAGAGGATACAGAGTCAGATGATGATGATTCTGATGCCACCCCATGACCATCAGACCTTTATTTTTGCTTTTACTTTTACTAGTTATTGGTCTGTAATATGTGCACATTAATTTCATGCATTCTACTTTTGCCAAATTCTGTCTAAAAAGGGGGAGTAGTAGGATATTATATTATGCATGATTTATGATTTTGAGGGGGAGTAGTATTGTAGTAGGATATTATATTATGCATGATTTATGATTTTGAGGGGGAGTAGTATTTATACTACTGCTGCTGATGATGATTGATGTAAGCTACTAAAACTAGTAGCTGATAGAAGATGCCGCAGTGAACTGCTTCACAGCAGTAGGAGCATGGAGACAGGGGGAGCAGAAAGCTGATGTCACGTGAGATGTCTTGACATCCTGGAAACGACTTGCAACTTGCAGAATTTTGTTGTCGCCACTACAGATACCGCTGTGCTTGATTACTCTGATAATGAAAGTTGCTGATCCCACTTGCATAACTGCTCGTACCTGCTCAGGAAGTGTCTAAGTATGTTTTAGACAAAATTTGCCAAAGGGGGAGATTGTTAGTGCTTAGCTTTACTGAGTTTTAAAAGATTGGCTAAAATTTTGTTAAAACATAAGCACTTAGACAATGAAGGAAAGCTGGAGTTGCTGCACATGATGTCTAACATTATGTCAAGGAATCAGATTGGGCTGCACAATGCACAAGGCAAGATAAAATGTCAAATGAAGAATTGAAGCTGCAGGATCCACGATGTCGGATACAATGTCCAGGACATCCTGCCCGAAAATACTGGACACATAAATCTGTTATACCTTTAACAGATTAATGTGCAGTCAGCAACAGATTAGGCGATCTATCTTTAGGAACGAATTAAAAGATAATTAAAGTTCGAATTACAAACTTGAATAGTTCGTTCAGGGATTAAAGATTAAAGATAAAAACTAAAAGATCAAACGTTATCTTTTAGATCTTTAAGTGCAGATTTTTCAGGAGAATGATAGATCTTATCCAGCGCAAGTTGTTGCAGCCCAGATACGCACACTGCTATATAAACATGAAGGCTGCACGAGTTTTCGACCAAGTCCGAGATTGAAGAGTTATTTTGTGAGTTTTGGGACTTGAGTGTTTTGTGAGCCACCTTGATGTTACCCTAACATCAAGTGTTGGACCTGAGTGTGTAGAGTTGATCTCTATATTGTTCAGAGAGCAATCTCTGGTGTGTCTTTGATTTATTTGTAAACACGGGAGAGTGATTGAGAGGGAGTGAGAGGGGTTCTCATATCTAAGAGTGGCTCTTAGGTAGAGGTTGCATGGGTAGTGGTTAGGTGAGAAGGTTGTAAACAGTGGCTGTTAGATCTTCGAACTAACACTATTTTAGTGGATTTCCTCCCTGGCTTGGTAGCCCCCAGATGTAGGTGACGTTGCACCGAACTGGGTTAACAATTCTCTTGTGTTATTTACTTGTTTAATCTGTTCATACTGTCAAATATAATCTGCATGGTCTGAAGCGTGATGTCGTGACATCCGGTACGACATCTGTCATCGGTATCAGAATTTCAATAATGTAACCTTTTGTGGCTTTTAAACTCTACGGTTGGGCCTAGGCTTTAGAGTTTCCTTTTGTTAAGGAATTATGTCTTTTGTTCCTGAATTCATAATATAAAGATCTTTCTTCATCTGTTCCTGCGCCTCTACCCATTCTCATTCATTTGCATGTTTATTTTCTTTACGCTTAAAACGCCAGATCCGATGACGAGTCCCTCGAAGGTACTAATACTTGGGACCTGACCATCGATTTCAAGCAAGAAGCGGGTCAGACGGAGAGTGAAAAGGATGATGTCGCAACCTACCCTTCGGCGGGAGGGCGACGCGAGACTCGCGGGATGCGTGTTCCACGAAAGGAATACGCGCGGAGTCGCCACCAACGTTTATTTGAGGAAAACGTCGGAAAAACCGGAAAAGACGCGATCTACGAACTTTTAAGTGAAAGGTTCGGGAGTTGTATTTACGCGCGGGGAAGGTATTAGCACCCCACACGTCCGTCACAAGGGACGGCAGCCTTTAATCGAATGTGCAAACATGACTTTGATTTTTACGTTCCCTTTTATGTCCTTATATCCTTTATACCCTTTTTATATTTTTTCTCTTTTAGTGGTCGACAAGGGTGTTTCCCTTTGCTCCTACGTATTCCTTAATTTGCGATGAGGAAATCAGACCTACGTAGTTCTTTCGGAACAAAGTGTTTGGTTTAAGTTTGTTTTTTGTCTTTTTTGCAAAATATGTTTTTTATTTGAACAAAAGGTCATTTAAGGTGTTGGACCATTAAACGGTCTTTTGATTTTGAAAGGAGAGAAACGTTAAGGCATTGGACCATTAACGATCTCTTGTTTTTGAAAGGAGAGAAACGTTAAGGCATTTGGACCATTAACGATCTCTTGGGGTGGTCGACAAAAGCGGGGCTTTTGCTCCTACGTATCCTCAATTGCGATGAGGAAATCAGACCTACGTAGTTCTTGCAAAAGCGGTAAAGTTACATGTTGATTTTATGCTTTTGAACGGTCCATGTTAACCGATAAAAGCAAAGAGGACCGTTTAAGGCGTTGGACCTTAAAACGGTTTTTAGTGATTTTCGGACAAAACTTGATTTGTGAGTCTATTTTAGTCTTAGTTTCACTTTGGTTATTAATCAATTCATTCAAGGAAACTTCCAAAGAAAAACGTCCGATTGATTTTTTTAATTTATTTTATTCAAAGATATTTTGATTATTTTATTATTATTTTTCAAGATATTTTGATTATTTTATTATTATTTTACTTTTTTTGGTTTAACCGAGGTTATAGCGTGAACGATCGGTTAGATTTCATTTTAAAAGTGATTAAATGAGATTACAACACAAATGATCGGTTGAAATTCATTTTATCATTATTTAGACGAGAAAACGGCTTAAATAAATGGTTAAAGCACGTTAAAAACGGAAGAAAAGAAATCGAAAATAAAGATGAAAGCTAAAAAAAACAAGAAATGAATTGAAAGTCTCGAATTTGAAAACTTACCCGTTGAAGAACGAAGAACGAACGAAGAACGGATGAAGAACGGTGAAGAACGACAAAGAACGATGAAGAATTTCCACAGAATCGCTTACGGAAGCGTTACGGAAGTACTTCGACTTGATTTTTCTTCATGAAAACGTGTTTTTGCCCAAAATAGCCGAAATGCATAGCCAAAAGGGTCTTGAACATTTTGAAACAGCTCCCCCCTCCCCTATTTATAGAAAAAAACGGAGGTGCTTGCCGCCCAAAGACTTAATGAAGAAGATTTCTAAGCGCACCCGAATTACTAAGTTCACCCCCCTTTTCGTATTTTACGGAAAAGTTACGGAAGCCTTACGGAACTGTTTTCGAATTTGATTTTCATCTTTTTTCTTTTCCCTTTTACCAATGTTAAGTGGAATATGCTTACCCAAGGTTTTCGGAAATTTTACGGAAGTATTACGGAAGCCGCGGAAGCCCCGAAAACCATTTTTCAAAAACGTGGAGGAGCTTGCCGCCCAGTTGCTTCCTCCTTAAGCAACCCAACTTCCAAAATGTTCTGGAAGGGCCTAGATTTGAATTGCTATTTACACCCCTATATTGATAAGTTCACCCCCCTTACCTTTTTTGGTGATTCTTTTTTCGTAAAGTTACGGAAACTTACGAATCTCGTAACGATACTTGTTTTCTTTCCGTAATGTTACGGAACCTTGTGGATTACATAATCATCCCCTTTTTGACTTACGGAATGTTACGGAATCTCACTTAATTATGCAACGATGCTTCCATTTGATTTCCGGTGTGTCACGGAAACTTACGGATTGTGCATCAATATTTTTTGGTTTTCCGGCATGTCCTGGAATTTCACAAATTGCCTAATGATGGGTGCCAAGCACCTCACAAGGACCAAAGAAAGGTCGCATGTCATCAAGCAAAGGTCCCCGGACGAAATTAGGGTATGACAGTTGCCCCTCTTTACTTGTCTTTTATTGGAGATAAAAGGAAAGTAAAGATAATACACTAATTTCGTTCCTCTCGATTTGACGAGAGTCGCGGGTGACCGTAAAATCTCCACATGCAAATGACTTGTTGTTCCCGTATTTTCACAAATTGCCCAATGATGGGTGCCAAGCACCTCACAAGGACCAAAGAAAGGTCGCATGTCATCAAGCAAAGGTCCCCGGACGAAAATTGGTGTATGACACTAATTTCGCTCCTCTCGGTTGACGAGAGTCGCGGGTGACCATGACTTGTCGTTCCCGGAATTTCACAAATCGCCTAATGATGGGTGCCAAGCACCTCACAAGGACCAAAGAAAGGTCGCATGTCATCAAGCAAAGGTACCCGGACGAAAATTAGTGTATGACACTAATTTCGCTCCTCTCGGTTGACGAGAGTCGCGGGTGACCATGACTTGTCGTTCCCGGATTTTCACAAATTGCCTAACGATGGGTGCCAAGCACCTCACAAGGACCAAAGAAAGGTCGCATGTCATCAAGCAAACGTACCCGGACGAAAATTAGTGTATGACACTAATTTCGCTCCTCTCGGTTGACGAGAGTCGCGGGTGACCATGAAATTTCCGCATGTAAATGACTTGTTGTTCCCGGAGGAACAAAAGGTGCAGAAGACTATGTCAGCCTCTGCATGCTATCAAGCGTTCTGTCTTACAGATAGCAAAAGAATGTTTATACGGATAACCACTCGGGTATTTCCGCGTATCATCGGGCCCGCCGCCTCTGGATGATACAAGGGTGCAGAATGACCAAATTTGGTCTCTGCTTGTCATCGGGCCCGCCGCCTCTGGATGACAAAAGGGTGTGGATAACCGTAAGGTATCTCCGCGTATCATCGGGCCCGCCGCCTCTGGATGATACAAGGGTGCAGAATGACCAAACTTGGTCTCTGCTTGTCATCGGGCCCGCCGCCTCTGGATGACAAAAGGGTGCGGATAATCGTAAGGTATCTCCGCGTATCATCGGGCCCGCGCGCCTCTGGATGATACAAGGGTGCAGAATGACCAAACTTGGTCTCTGCTTGTCATCGGGCCCGCCGCCTCTGGATGACAAAAGGGTGCGCGTCACATGACCTCAGGGTCAGTATGACAAAGATTATGGGGCGGCCGACAAAAGCAAGGCTCTTGCTCCTACGTATCCTCCAATGAGGAACTCAGACCTACGTAGTTCTGGATAATTTGTGAGACTTGAAAAGTCTCCATCGGAAAATGCTGACATCTCCGGAAAGGGCGCAGATGACCATATTGGCCTCTGCTCGTCAATCACACTTGGGGTGACTGAATGACGAGGTGCGGATAACCGTAAGGTGTCTCCGCGGGCTACCAGCTCTTGGGTCATGGTAACAGAAAGCGGCGCGGTCGACAAAAGCGAGGCTTTTGCTCCTACGTATCCTCCAATGAGGAACTCAGACCTACGTAGTTCTGGATAACTTGTGAGACTTGAAAAAGTCTCGGTGTTTTCTCCACTAAAAAAAATGCAAACATGCTTTAGCAAAGAGACAAATATTCCAACTGTTTAGAGCAGCATATGCTTTTTTGAGTGACAAACAATGCGTCTACCAGGGAAGGAGAGTCTGCTGATGGGATCCCCCATAACCATAAATGAGATCTTGGATGTTAGCATTTCGTTTCTAAATGACCATTTAGAGGAAACACTGGGTTCGACAAAAATAGAAGAAAATCACTCAAAGTGTATCAATCTCGCACGGGTAAGTGTTTCATCCTAATTCCGGACCATAGATATGTCATGACTTGACTTTGCAAATTATTTCCTATCAAATCAAAAATTACATGCGTGATCATGGATCAATGGGGCTTCCCTTGGGAATGGGTTTTTTTGGTGGTTTTTTTTCGGCTTTTGTGTGTTTTTAGCTTTTGATTTTTCTGGCTTTTTCTTTTTCTGTTTTTTTTGTTTAGTGCGGGGCGAGAAAAAAAAAAAAGTCGCTAGCGCACGGGATTTTGGTTGGTAATCAAAGGGAGAAGACCATTTTAGGTCGTGGTTTCCTTTCCTTCTTTTTTTGTTCATTTGGTGACAATTCTGTATTGTTCAGATATCGTCTGGTCCAAGGACCTCTCGGCACATTTCTTCTGGTTTCTTTGGCCGGGAGCTTTCTTCTTTTTTACTTTCTCCCATTCTTTGGTTGGGAATTTTCTTTCTTTTCTTTTTTCTTTCTCCCACTCTTTGATTGGGAATTTCCTTTCTTTTTTTTTTTTCTCTTTCTCCCACTCTTTGATTGGGAATTTCTTTTCCTTCTTTTTTTTGCTTCCGAGGGTAAGGTTTATGGTGAGTCAGGATTTTGGCTCAAGGCTTGTAGAATGGCTAGACATGATACATGTCAGGGTTTGGTTTGGTTCAAGGATAAAAAGGGATGCCCCACATTATTTCCATGACACAAATGCAAAAATGATGATTTGGAAATTTTATGCAAAATTGGTCATGCATGCACCTATGCGGACACTCAAGTGTCAAATTTTTATGGTCATGTGATGCTAGGGCTCAGGATTCATTTCCTCTATTTTAAATCAACCCAATGTTTCCAAAATATGTTCTTTTATCAATTTGTGCATTCATCCTAGTCCATTTCGGGCGTCCGGGGAAATTTCACAGCATTCGCCCTTCAGGTGTACACACATTTTTTTCTCCAAAAACTAGTTATGATCAGTGAATTTTTTTTCAAAGAAAATTTGGAAGTCATCTCTTTTCAAAAGCATGTTGGTTTTTCAGCTAGACAACTTATTTTTCTTTTTTCTCTCTTTTTTTTCTTCTTTTTTTTTATTTGTTTATTTCTTTTTCTTGTTTGTTTTTTTTCTTCTCTTTTTTTTTTCATGAGGTATTTTGCTATATACATGCATATCCAAGGTATCTTGCTACCTAAACATACATATATATGTTTTGTAAGGTATTTTTGCTATATACATGCATATCCAAGGTATCTTTCTACCTAAACATACATATATATTTTGTGAAGTATTTTTTGTTTACATACATGCATATCTAAGGTATCTTTCTACCTAAACATATATATTTTGTGAAGTGTTTTTTTTTTGTTTACATACATGCATATCTAAGGTATTTTCACTACCTAAACATACATATATATATTTTGTGAGGTATGACTACCTTCCGAGCTTGCGCTTGTTTTATTTAAATCCCCAGGATCATGAGCAACTAGGTGCGTCCTACTATAAAAAGTGATCAAATAACAAGCATAGATTCAAAAGGTACTAGGTTGCCTCCTAGTAGCGCTTCTTTAACGTCTTTAGCTGGACGCCTTATGACTTGTCGGTCACTGACCTAGTACTTTTCTTACATTTGGCTTTGGAGTTGGTCGCCTATTGGTCGGCCATGTTGTGTAGGCAATACTCAAACCTTTTTGTGGATGAGCAGAGGTGAACTATAGAGGTGATGGCGGTGCGTCTGTTTCCCGCTGCCGACCATCCCAATGCTGCTGTGGTGTTTCGCCCTGCGCCTGTCTGGGGCGCAGTACTTCTTGATGAAAGCTCGATTAGTAGGGGGCCTGATGCCCTTGCTGGAGGTGACAGGTACTCCGTAGAACTGACAAAGACCCGTAATTAGAGCTTGACAATTCCAAGACCCTGTTGGACTTCTTCGGGTCCACTAGGTGTCTTGCAGTCGCGATCCCTGCAAACAATAGATGAAATCAGAAATCAGTTGAGCGATGTGCATACTTACCTATGATGACGTGACCTTGCCGGGGGGGTACGGGCACCCTGTAGGACTGATAGAGGCCCGTAACCAGAGCTGGAAACCCCAGGGCCCTGTTGGACTTCTTCAGGTTCACTGGGTGTCTTTGTGGGTGCGATCCCTGCAAACAAATAAATGGTATCAGAAATCAGTTGAACCATATGCATACTTACCCATGTCGGGACGGCACAGACCAACTGATACTTTCGCAGGGGGAGATTGGCATTGCGGTCGCTGGGCAGAATGTTGCTAAGTAGCAATGTCATCTATATCTGTGTAAGAGTGGTCATGCTGGTGCGCATGGTCCGCACTCTTCTCTTTGCAGCGGCACGGGTGAAATCTTGCCCCAGTATGCATAGTAGCTGTGTGATAGCCTCCCTCTCTGGTTGTGCTCGCACAGTTGGCCCTCCTCCAATATCAGGGGGTGGCCCAGGAATCGTTAAAAGGAAACTACTGGTCCCTTAACCAGGAGTGCAAGTCTCGGTTAAGCATTTAAGGACAGAGGACCTTAAATTATCTTAAGGTGTGGATATGGAGCCCACTGAAAGTGAGGACGCGTAGTCCTCTAAAGGCGAGGGCGTGTAGCCCTCTGAAGTTCAGGACGTGTCGCCTTTCGAAGGCGAGGGAGTGTAGTCCTATGATGGCAAGGACGTGCCATCCTCTGAAGGTGAGGGCATGCCCCCCTTTGAAAATGGGGAACATGTAGTCCTCTGATGGCGAGGACATGTAGTCCTCTAAAGGTGAGGACGTGTAGTCCTCTGAAGGTGAGGGCATGTAGCCCTACAAAGGTGAAGGCACATGACCCTTTGACGGCGAGGACATGTAGTCCTCTGAAGTTGAAGGTACATGACCCTTTGAAGGCGAGGACGTGTAGTCCTCTGAAGGTGAAGGTAACTAGTACCCAAGGTGAGGGCGTGTAGCCCTCTCAAGGCGAGGACTTATAGTCCTCTGGAGGTGAGGGCGTGCAGCCCTCTGGTGGTGAGGACGTGTAGTCCTCTCAAGGCGAGGATGTGTAGTCCTCTAACGGTGAGGGTAACTAGTACCCAAGGTGAGGGCGTGTAGCCCTCTCAAGGCGAGGACATGTAGTCCTCTGGAGGTAAGGGCGTGCAGCCCTCTGATGGTGAGGACGTGTAGTCCTCTCAAGGCGAGGACGTGTAGTCCTCTGACGGTGAGGGTAATTAGTACCCAAGGTGAGGGCGTGTAGCCCTCTCAAGGTGAGGACATGTAGTCCTCTGGAGGTGAGGGCATGCAGCCCTCTGATGGTGAGGACGTGTAGTCCTCTCAAGGCGAGGACGTGTAGTCCTCTCAACGGTGAGGGTAACTAGTACCCAAGGTGAGGGCGTGTAGCCCTCTCAAGGCGAGGACATGTAGTCCTCTGGAGGTGAGGGCGTGCAGCCCTCTGATGGTGAGGACGTGTAGTCCTCTCAAGGCGAGGACGTGTAGTCCTCTCAACGGTGAGGGTAACTAGTACCCAAGGTGAGGGCGTGTAGCCCTCTCAAGGAGAGGACATGTGGTCCTCTGAAGGTGAGGGCGTGCAGCCCTCTGTTGGTGAGGACGTGTAGTCCTCTCAAGGCGAGGACGTGTAGTCCTCTCAACGGTGAGGGTAACTAGTACCCAAGGTGAGGGCGTGTAGCCCTCTCAAGGCGAGGACATGTAGTCCTCTGGAGGTGAGGGCGTGCAGCCCTCTGATGGTGAGGACGTGTAGTCCTCTCAAGGCGAGGACGTGTAGTCCTCTCAACGGTGAGGGTAACTAGTACCCAAGGTGAGGGCGTGTAGCCCTCTCAAGGCGAGGACATGTGGTCCTCTGAAGGTGAGGGCGTGCAGCCCTCTGTTGGCGAGGATGTGTAGTCCTCTAAAAGCGAGGACGTGTAGTCCTCTCAACGGTGAGGGTAACTAGTACCCAAGGTGAGGGCGTGTAGTTCTCTAAAGGTGAAGGCATGTAGCCCTACGAAGGTGAGGACATGTAGTCCTCTGAAGGTGAGGGTAACTAGTACCCAAGGCGAGGGCGGGTAGCCCTCTCAAGGCGAGGACGTGTAGTCCTCTTGAGGTGAGGGCGTGCAGCCCTCTGATGGTGAGGACATGTAGTCCTCCTAAGGCGAGGACGTGTAGTCCTCTCAAGGCGAGGACGTGTAGTCCTCTCAAGGTGAGGACGTGGAGTCCTCTGAAGGCGAGGATGTGTAGTCCTCTAAAGGTGAGGGCGTGCAGCCCTCTGTTGGCGAGGACGTGTAGTCCTCTAAAGGTGAGGGCGTGTAGCCCTACGTTGGCGAGGACGTGTAGTCCTCTCAAGGTGAGGGCGTGCAGCCCTCTGTTGGCGAGGACGTGTAGTCCTCTAAAGGTGAGGGCGTGTAGCCCTACGAAGGTGAGGACATGCAGTCCTCTGATGGCGAGGGCGTGTAACCCTCTGAAGGTGAGGACATGCAGTCCTCTGATGGCGAGGGCGTGTAGCCCTCTGAAGGTGAGGACACGCAGTCCTCTGATGGCGAGGGCGTGTAGCCCTCTGAAGGTAAGGACATGCAGTCCTCTAAAAGTGAGGACACACAGTCCTCTTAAGGTGAGGGCGTGCAGCCCTCTGTTGGCGAGGAGTGTAGTCCTCTGAAGACCAGGGTACTAGTACCCGAGGGTCCATCCTTATGAGAAAGCAAGAGATCGACTCATCGAGGGAGCCGGTCATCCCAAATTCAAAAGATTTGGACATTTAGATGTAGGGAATCTATGTAGTTAACATGATTTTGAGGGATGCAAATGCATGCAACCTTTGTTGTGAAATTTGGTAAATGCGGACTTCATATGAAACAATGCAATGTAATGGAAAGTTGTACAATGTTCATGACATTCTTTCCCTATTTTGTGATTTTGATTTTGATTTGATTTTTTTTTTGGAAAACATAGATTGACTGTCCTTTTGAAAGAGGTGATAATTCATGCGACCTTATCCTATCTTTTTGCAAATCTCTCTGGGAACTCCCTCAGAGTGTATGTTCTGTTTGATTTAGTCACTTGACCGTTTTGGAGTGACGGGAATGGAGTCGTTTGATGTTTAATCAATCCATTGAAATCCTAGGGTTTGTCCCCTTTTTTTTGTTAAAAACATCGATGGGTGAGAACTTTTGATCGGCCCCTATGTTCACTTGAGGCTCATGCACGGTGCCCCTCATTGCCCCAGTGTAAGGCTTTGAGGTACCAATCGTTGTCTTTCGTCATGACCTTGTAGCTGGGAACCTATTGAGTGAGAACTTCTAATCTGCCCCTAGGTTCGCTTGAAGTTTTCGCATGGTGCCTTTCGTTGCCCCAGTGTAGGGCTTAGAGGTACCAATTGTTGTCTTGTTTTCACGACCTCGTAGTGAGGAAGAATGAAAGAAGCAGTTGATTCTTGCAAAAAGAATTTTCCAAGGACGAGAAATAGTTGAAGGATCTTTCAGTTGATGGATTAAGTCAAATGACTCCTATGTAGAAGCAAGATGTTTTGATGTTTTGATGATGCCAAAGGATCAAGTGCTTCCAAGTTTTATTCAAGACAAGAATCCAAGAAAATCAAGATATATGATCAAGTTGATCTCTAGAATCTTAGGAAGAAGTTTCCAAATTGAAGAAGCAAAAGGTTTGACCAAGGAATTCTATCCTTTCAAATTGAGATTTGCTCTCTGGTGATCGATTACTAGCAGTTTGAAAATGTTTTAATTCAAATTTTTAAAACCTGTAATCGATTACATAAGTCTTGTAATTGATTACCAGAGGGGATTTTCAGAAAATAATTTCCAAGAGACATATCTATTCAAATGTTTTATGAATGGCCATTCAAATGTTTTAAAGAGAGTTTTCATTGCCCAAACAGTTTTATCCTCTCGAAAGATCAAGAGTTTTTCTGAACTGAAATGTCTTATCCTCTCAAAAAGATTCCTTGGTCAACCACTTGCTTATTCAATAAGGAATTTTGATTGATCTTCATTTTACAATCTACCTCTTTTAAGAGAGACCTCTTCTTCTCTACTTCTTATTTCTGAAAAGGGATTAAGAGACCGTGGGTCTCTTGTTGTAGAGGATTCTTGAACACAAGGGAAGGGTTGTCCCTATGTGCATTGTTAATCCGAAAAGAGAGAGTGAAAGTTTAATTGGGGAATAATATTCGTATCTTAATTCAATCCCCTCTTCTTCTCAAGGTAACTGAGGCCATTTGTCCAACATCCTATTCTTGATAACTCACTTCTCTCTAAAAAGACAAAATGAGGTCACATGAACGTCTATATTTTTACTTGAAAACACAGTCAATCAAATGCCTTTTTATTTTTTATTTTGAAACTTATTTTTTATTTTGAAACTTATTTGTTTTGAACTTTGCTCGTTGTTTTACGGCACCCCCACCAACGTGCAAGATGAGTAATCTCTGATTGAACGGTCTTGGAAGTTAACACTCAGGAGCGCAGGTTGCTTGAGCAAACAGACCAATGGCTTACACCGACATTCCGGTGAAAGTTGAATAAGCAAACATGCGTTTGTGAGAGGATGAGGGGCAAAGATATCAACTTTATCCATTTCATTTAACATTGTAGCTGTGGTTTACAATAATGGCATAAACTTGGAAACCCTGATGAGTCATTAGGGACACCTAACAACAGCTTTCAAAATTGCCCCATGTGTGGCATCTCTTGTCAATGTCAGGATTTACACGCAATTCTCCTCAAATTTCAGCCAGCCCGCATCAATTAGACCTTGCACCTTACGCTTCAGAGCCCTACAATGCTCAATGGAACGCCCCGGGGCTTCTCCGTGACAAGCACACGTTGCGTTCGAGTCGTATTCTCGGAGAAATGGAGGTTGATGAACCTTGGCTAGGGTTATGGCTACCATTGAATTATCAAGTAGATATGGGATCAAGTTTAGCATATGACAACAGAATTTGGGGTGAACCCTACAGGCTTTTTGCTGCAAAATTCCTTTTTGTTGGTGTTTTTTTTTTTGGTTTGTGCTAAAGGTGGTCTTCGTCATTGGAAGTGCGGTAGACATACTTTGTGGTTGATTTAGGGATGGCCTTTGTGGATAATTGGGTGGTGGGGTAAGGAGGAGGTTTGTTATTGGCTGAGTAATGACATTGTTGGGTTGGTGGGAAACTTGGCCGTATAGGAATGGCAGTCACAGCATGGGTTTCTCCCTCTTTCTCACCCTCTTCATTTGCCCCAGTTTTCTCAGTCGTCCTAGTAGGATGATCAAATTTGCCTCTTTTCG